>NW_027223766.1:12037906-12310406 GCF_028538775.1 Myotis yumanensis
ACACGGAAAGTTCGGAGATCCCTGCTGCAGATCCGTGAGTAGCAGAGCCCATCCCCCCTTCCCCCAGGATCGCGGGCAGTGCCAGAGTAACTAACTGATAGACCTACCCCTTGCCGGGGCCTCAGCGCTGCAGAAACTTTGGCCTGAAAGTGTGCGAGCACCTTAGAACTGATCCTATGCGCACTTCGGGCTTCAGAGCCCTGGGCTGGGAGCAAAAACGCGCACAGCACCAGGAACTAATCCTGTGCGCACTGCTGGCATCAGAGCCCTGGGCTGGGAGCAAAAACGCGCACAGCACCAGGAACTAATCCTGCGCGCACTGCTGGCATCAGAGCCCTGGGCTGGGAGCAATCGCGCGAACGGGAGTTTGTCCGCCTAGCACAGGCCCAGAAACCCCGTTTCTCAGGGCAGGAGGCAGCACCAAGCACCAGTGACTTGACTGTGTTTCTTATCACCTGCCCCTGAGATCCTGATTTCCTGTGCATTCATACTAAGAGCCAGTGAATCCAATTCCTGGTGCAAGGGCACACAGGGACCCTGATTCTCAAGGTGAGGTTGCGCGAAGCAACAGAGACTCTGATACTGAACTCTTGGGGAACTCTGACTCCTGGCGCAAGCTAGGGGGCTCTGCTCTGGTGCTAAACACGCGTCAGGGGGGCCTCTATTTCAGCACAGTGCAGGCAGGGTCCCTAATTCTAAGGGCACGCGCGAGGCCACATTGAGTGTTGGCAACACTGACACAGAGCGAGCCTGGTTCCCACCAACCAACAACAACCACACATCTTAGTGTCAGAGCTCTTCAGTGACACTAGGGTGGTGGGAGCCTCCCACTGCGCACGGCCCAGGCCCACGCAACTCAACCTTTGAACCATCAGGAGATAATCAGAATGAAGAGACGACACAATACCCAGAGGAAAGACAATGAAGAATCACCAAGAAAGGAAATTAATGAAGCTGAAGCGTGCAACATGACAGAAAAAGAATTCAGAATGATGGTTGTACAATTCATTCACCGGATGGATGAGAAAATCAACAACCTATGCAAGAATCAGGAAGAAATGAAAAGTGATATAGCTACAATCAAAAACACCATGGAAAGTTTCAACAGCAGACTAGAAGAAGCAGAAGACCGAATTAGTGAGTTAGAAGATAAGGCAGAGAAACAAGCTCAATCTGAACAGCAACTGGAGAAAAGAATTAAAAAACAGGAGGAGAGCCTAAGGGAGCTTCAGGACAACATGAAACGAAGTAACATACGCATAATAGGGCTGCAAGAAGGACAAGAAGAGCAGCAAGGATTAGAAAATCTATTTGAAGAAATAATGACAGAAAACTTCCCAGATATGGGGAAGAAAAAAGTTACACAAATACAGAGAGTCCCAGGCAAGATGAACCCCAAAAGACCGACACCAAGACACGTCATAATAACGATGGCAAATGTACAAGACAAAGAGAGAATCTTAAAGGCTGCAAGAGAGAAACAGAGAGTTACCTACAAAGGGTCCCCCATCAGATTATCAAACGATTTCTCAACAGAAACACATCAGGCCAGAAAAGAATGGACGGAAATCTACAAAGTGATGCAAAGCAAAGGACTGAATCCAAGAATACTCTATCCAGCAAGGCTATCATTCAAAATTGAAGGGGAAATAAGAAGCTTCACAGACAAAAAAAGGCTAAGGGAGTTCATCACCACCAAGCCAGCAATGCAAGAAATGCTAAAGGGACTGGTGTAAAAAGAAGAAATAAAAAGCCCAGAAAGAAAGCAGCCACAAAAAAATAGAAATGGCTACAAACAAGTACCTTTCAATAATAACTTTAAATGTAAATGGACTAAATGGTCCAATCAAAAGATATCGAGTGGCTGAATGGATAAAAAAACATGACCCATACATTTGCTGTCTACAAGAGACCCACCTCATTAGAAGGGACTCACACAGACTGAAAGTGAAGGGATGGAAAAATATCTTTCAGGCAAATGGAAATGAAAAAAAAGCTGGGGTAGCAATACTTATATCCGACAAAATAGACCTCAAAGTGAAGGCCATAACCAGAGATAAGGAAGGCCACTTCATAATACTAAAGGGATCAATACAACAAGAGGATATAACCCTGATAAACATATATGCACCCAATGCAGGAGCACCCACATACATAAGAAAACTCCTGGAAGGTATCAGGGGAGAGATCGACAACAATACAATCATAGTAGGGGACTTTAATACACCACTAACATCACTGGATAAATCCGCTAGACAAAAACTCAGCAAAGAAACAGCAATCCTAAATGACTCACTAGATCAGATGGACTTAATTGACATCTTCAGAACACTTCACCCCACAGCTGCGGAATATACATTCCTCTCAGGTGCTCATGGGACATATTCAAAAATAGACCACATATTGGGTCACAAGCAAAGTCTCCACAAATTCAAGAAGATTGAAATCATAAAAAGCATCTTCTCAGACCACGATGGCATAATGTTAGAAATAAACCACAATAAAAACAACCCAAAATACTCAAACACTTGGAAGCTGAATAGCATGTTATTAAATATTGATTGGGTTACCGATGACATCAAAGAAGAAATTAAAAACATCCTGGACACTAATGACAATGAAAACACAACAATCCAAAACCTCTGGGACACAATGAAAGCAGTCCTGAGAGGGAAGTTTATAGCTCTACAGGCCTACCTCAAAAAACAAGAAAAAATGGTAGTTAATCATCTAACTCTACAACTCAAAGAATTAGAAAGAGAGCAACAAGAAAAGCCCAGAGTGAGCAGAAGGAAGGAGATAATAAAGATTAGAGCAGAAATCAATGAAATAGAGACCAAAAAAACAATACAGAAAATCAATGAAACCAAGAGCTGGTTCTTTGAAAGGATAAACAAGATTGACAAACCCCTAGCCAGGCTCACCAAGAAGCAAAGAGAGAGGTCCCAAATAAACCAAATCAGAAATGATAGAGGCGAAATAACAACAGACCCCAAAGAAATACAAATGATTGTTAAACAATACTACGGACAACTCTACTCCAACAAACTAGACAACCTGGAGGAAATGGACAAATTCCTAGAAAAATACAACATTCCAAAACTCCATCAGGAAGAATCTAAAAATCTCAATAGGCCAATAACGATGGAAGAAATTGAAGCAGTCATCAAAAAGCTTCCAGCAAACAAAAGCCCAGGACCAGACGGCTTCTCAGGGGAGTTTTACCAAACTTTTAAGGAAGAACTGAAACCTATCCTCCTCAGATTACTACAAAAAGTCCAAGAGGATGGAACACTTCCAAACACATTTTATGAAGCTAGCATCACCCTAATACCAAAACCAGGTAAAGACAACACAATGAAAGAGAATTATAGGCCAATATCCCTCATGAACATAGATGCCAAAATCCTCAACAAAATCTTAGCAAATCGGATCCAGCAGTACATCAGAAGGATCATACACCATGACCAAGTAGGATTTATCCCAGGGATGCAAGGATGGTACAACATCCGTAAATCAATAAACGTGATACATCACATAAACAAATTGAAAGAAAAAAACCACATGGTCATATCAATTGATGCAGAAAAAGCATTTGACAAAATCCAACACCCATTTTTGATAAAAACTCTCAGCAAGGTGGGAATAGAAGGATCATACCTCAACATAATAAAAGCCATATATGACAGGCCCACAGCCAACATCATACTCAATGGACAAAAACTAACACCATTTCCCCTAAGAACAGGAACAAGACAGGGATGTCCACTCTCTCCACTCCTGTTCAACATAGTCCTGGAAGTATTAGCCATTGCAATTAGACAAGAAGAAGAAATAAAAGGCATCCAAATTGGAAAAGAGGAAGTAAAACTGTCCTTATTTGCAGATGACATGATATTATACATACAGAACCCTAGAGACTCCATCAAAAAACTACTAGACTTAATACATGAATTTGGCAATGTAGCAGGATACAAAATTAACCCCAAGAAATCCGAGGCATTTCTATATACCAATAGTGAACTTTCAGAAAGAGAGATTATAAAAACAATCCCATTTACCATCGCACCCCAAAAATTAAGATACCTAGGAATAAACTTAACTAAAGAGGTAAAAGACCTCTACTCAGAAAACTATAGGACGTTGAAAAAAGAGATAGAGGAAGACATAAACAGATGGAAGAACATACCATGTTCTTGGATTGGTAGAATCAACATCATTAAAATGTCCATATTACCCAAAGCAATCTATACATTCAACGCACTTCCCATTAAAATACCAATGGCCTTCTTCAAGGATCTAGAACGAACTCTCCAAAAATTCATCTGGAATAAAAAAAGACCCCGAATAGCTGCAGCGATCCTGAGAAAAAACAAAGTAGGTGGGATCTCAATGCCAGATATCAAGCTGTATTACAAAGCCACTGTTCTCAAAACTGCCTGGTACTGGCACAAGAACAGACATATAGATCAGTGGAATAGAATAGAGAGTCCAGAAATTAGCCCGAACCAATATGCTCAATTAATTTTTGACAAAGGAGGCATGAACATACAATGGAGCCAAGATAGTCTCTTCAATAAATGGTGTTGGGAAAATTGGACAGATATATGCAAGAAAATGAAATTAGACCACCAACTTACACTATACACAAGAATAAACTCAAAATGGATAAAGGACTTAAATGTACGACAGGAAACCATAAAAATTCTAGAAGAATACAAAGGCAGCAAAATCTCAGACATATGCCAAAACAATTTCTTCACTGATACAGCTCCTAGGGCAGTTGAAACTAAAGAGAAACTGAACAAATGGGACTACATCAAAATAAAAAGCTTCTGCACAGCAAAAGAAACCATCAACAAAACAACAAGAAAACCCACCTCGTGGGAAAACATATTTGCCAACGTCATATCTGATAAGGGCTTAATCTCCAAAATTTATAGGGAACTCATACAACTTAACAAAAAGAAGATAAACAATCCAATCAAAAAATGGGCCAAGGATCTAAATAGACACCTTTCAAAAGAGGACATTCAGAAAGCCAAGAGACATATGAAAACATGCTCAAAGTCACTAATCATCCGAGAGATGCAAATCAAAACAACAATGAGGTACCATCTCACACCTGTCAGAATGGCCATCATCAACAAATCAACAAACGACAAGTGCTGGAGAGGATGTGGAGAAAAAGGAACACTTGTGCACTGCTGGTGGGAATGCAGACTGGTGCAGCCACTATGGAAGGCAGTATGGAGGTTCCTCAAAAAATTGGAAATGGAACTCCCATTTGACCCTGTGATCCCACTTCTAGGAATATATCCCAAGAAACCAGAAACACCAATCAGAAAGGATATATGCACCCCGATGTTCATAGCAGCACAATTCACCATAGCTAAGATCTGGAAACAGCCTAAGTGCCCATCAGTAGATGAATGGATTAGAAAGCTGTGGTACATCTACACGATGGAATACTATGCTGCTGTAAAAAAGAAGGAATTCCTACCATTTGCAACAGCATGGATGGAACTGGAGAGCATTATGCTAAGTGAAATAAGCCAGTCAATGAAGGAAAAATACCACATGATCTCACTCATTCATGGATAATAAAGACCATTACAAACTTTTGAACAATAATAGATACAGAGGCAGAGCTGCCTCAAACTGATTGTCAAACTGCAGTGGGAAGGCCAGGGAGGGTTGGGGGGGAGGAGGGAGGGGATTAAGAGATCAACCGAAGGACTGGTATGCATCCATATAACCATAACTAATGGACATAAGACACTGGGGGGTAAGGGAGGGCAGGGGTCTGTCAAGGGCGGGGGGGAAAAAAGGACACTTATGTAATACACTTTGTAATACTTTTAGCGAAAAATTAAAAAAAAAAAAATTAAAAATTAAAAATTAAAAAAAAAAAAAATAAAATAAAATGTTTTTAGGCGAGCATTTTCTGTTTTATACCAAGGAAGAAAAAACCTTGCTTCCCTGATGCATTATTCTTAGCCTTGTTTCTACATAAAACAACAACAACAACAACAAAAAACAACTTATGACTTTAGGTCTCTATTCAGGAACCCTACTATTGAGAAAAGTAACTTCAAATTGATGCCCCAAATAACAAAACTTAAAACCTTATGCACATCAATTGTACAGAATCATATGTCTTTAAAAAAATTTGCCCTGCAACACAGGGTGAGGCAAAAGTAGGTTTACAGTTGTGAGTACACAAAACACAGAGTTTATTCTTGGATTATTAGTTTTAAATATTGTGTTATTTTCCATATGAACAACTGTAAATCTACTTTTTCCTCACTGTATGCATTTCTGACTTTTAAAAGACTTGTCTCCCCCAAAGAGAGACAAAACAAGAAACCACAAAGAGGGGAACCTAGCCTGTGCTGTCTCCTCTCCCCTTTGCCAGTGCTAACAATGTCCAGTTGAGAAGGACTTGCCAAAGACCAGGGTTGACAAGACGGTAGCATGCTTATAAATAATGAATAGAATTAATAAAATGGACAAGTATCATGCTTCTAAGCTTCTGTGGAGATAGTTCTAAATTCTGAATTCTGAATATCCAGCAACAAGGATATTGTGTGAAAAATCTGAAAATTTGCAGATAAATTCTTATTTGTTGGCTTGTCATTGATGGATAATGGTAAACAAAAACAAACAATAAACACACTAAAATATAGAAGACGCATTTATGTTTGTATCTACACAGGACAACCAAGTCCAAATGAGAGAAATGTCCTATTTATTTCAGAACATTGAACTTTCTCATTGGAGCTGTTCAATGTGAATTGAAGTTTTCCATGCATGATCTGCAAATATTAAGCACGATTTCTATTTGATTGCATTTTAAACTCAATGCATGTGTTCCATGTAGATTCAGCTAAACTGAGCTTTATTGGGAAGAAAGGAAATAATGACCCAGTGACATTCTATACAATGATTCAATGATTCAGTTTGTTTTTTGATTCCGCTAACAAACATCCTATCTAATAAAGAGGAAATATGCTAATTGACCCTCACACCATCACAAAGATGGAAGCACCTAAAGCCAATAAGATGGGAATATGCTAATTGACTGTCATGCCCTCAAAGATGGCAACACCCACAGTCAATAAGGAGGGAGTATGGTAATTGAATGCCACTCCCTCAAAGATGGCGGTGCCAACAGCAACAAGATGGCGGCGCCCAGTCCTCTCAGCCCCACTGGGGCACCTGCCTCCAGAATCCCCCAGTCCCCTCAGCCCCCGAGCCCCCCAGGGCTGGCTTGAGGCACAGGCAAGCCTCAGCTGGCAGCTACCCAGCCACTCAGGGCTGCCCGAGGCTCAGGTAACCAGGGCCGGCCAAGTCACATTGAGTAGCTCCAATGAGTGGCAACAGCAGAGGTGTGATGGGGGCATCGCCTTCCCCTGATCGCCAGGTCACCTCCCACCCCTGAGGGGTCCCGGACTGGGAGAGGGGGCAGGCCAGGCTGAAGGATCCCTCCATGCATGAATTTCGTGCACTGGGCCTCTAGTTGTCTATATACCTCAGGTGAAGAACAAATGAACAACAGGTATACATGCAATCAAAGATTCTACAAACTTCACAAGGAAATAACTTTAAAAGCAGCAAAAACAATAAGTTCAAGAGAATGAGAAGAGAAAGCACATACTGGGAGAAAATACTTGCAAAAGACACATCTGATAAAGGAGTGATATCTAAAGCATATATGACATCCAAAATATACAAAGAACTTTTAAAATTCAATAATAAGAAATCAAAAGATCCAGTTTAAAAAATGGGCCAAAGTTGAACATGAAAACATATATCTCAAGAAACAGCTTGGTTAATATTGGTAGATGATGAGTTGATAACTGCAAAAACGGTATTTTTAACTGCATCTGAAGGGAAGAAATATGAATGACAAAATACGTCTTCTGTGCACGTGTTTTAGTTGCAAGAACACCTAACTTCACAAAAATAATCCTTGAAACTCAGTACAAACAAAGCCAAAGGATTCCCATTTGTCATTATAATCCAACATAGTTAAATTTAATTAATTTGAGGGTCATGTTGATAAAAGGACTCAGAATGCTACGTTACTCATTGCATAGGTAGTTGTGTTTTATTGCTTAAATAAACAGGAGGGTACATGCCTACATTTTTTCCTTTATAGGTGGATATTTTTAATTCAGTTCGAAAGTAAAAATTTGTCCTAAGATGCAAAATGCTTCTAATGTGACTTCTGTCTTTGGTTGAAGAGACATACTGTTCATACGCTCGTTAGAATTTTATTTTAATATTTTGCTTTTGTCCTTGCAAAATAAATGTGTTAATTGTATAGAATGTGACAATTATTCATTTATATGTGTGTGTGTTAAGGAGAAAACCAGACTCAAAATGGTATAATTGTGTGAAAGTCCAAGATACCAAACCTAGATTTAATACCCAGATCTAATTGCTCTTTCAGCCTCTCCCAGAAAAAAAAAATCTTTATCAAGGAGTCTGGATTTTTGTGGTCAACATGAATGAAGTGATTTATTACTTGGGCCTTGTCTGTGCCCCTCCTCCCCTAAAAGAAGAAGCAATGAAGCAATCTGCATGATAAACACCCTTGCCAATTGCTTCCAACCAAAACAGGATGTCTGTATCTAAAAATAACCCTTTTATTTATTTAATAGCTCTGTTACTCCACCCATCTTCTTATAAAGACCTACCATTTTGTACAACCTATAGGAGTGCCATTCTGTTTGCTAGATAGAATGCCCCTCCACCCCCCACCCCCATTCATGAATCACTTGATAAAGCCAAGTAGCTCTTCAACTCTACTGGGTTGAATTTTGTTCTTTGACAGTGTGCATATAGCTTAGCCTCATTATTTGTGAATTCATCTACTTGCTAAAATTTATTTGTAACCCGAAACTCTGTATTGTGTTGCTTCTTGTGGTCATTCATGGGCCTGTGCAGAGCATTAAAAATTTTGAGTTGCCTTGGTGCAGTCCCAGCTGAGGTCAAACAAGGAGGTGCTCTGTCTTCTTGTTTGAGCTGTTATGATGTAAACAAATATCCTTTTCATAGTCTATTTGGTGACACATTTTTATGCTTTTTTTGTTGATGGTGGTGATTTCACAGTTTAAAATGGCCCCTAGCAATAGTTCTGAGGTGCTGGCTGTTATGTCAAAGCAAGAGAAGTCTGTGATGTGCCTCACAGAAAATACAGTTGCTAGATGTTTCTCTCAGCCGTGAGTTACAGTGCTTGTTGGCCTTGAGTTCAATGTTAATGAATCAGTAATATTTATTAAGTCAGGTGTCTTTAAACAGAAATATACAAGGTTACGTATTGATCAGTTGATGAAAAAAAATTGTTGTGGACAGAGTTTCACAAGAAACATAACCATATTTCCTCTAGGAAGTATGGTTTACTAAGCCAATGCTCATTGCAACTTTGTAGAATATAATGATGATAAATAATGAGAATCAATTGTGTATTTAAGTTTAAATTTCAAAAATTCAAAATATTGATCCTCATACAAATATAGATGGAATGGGAATAAAATATTTTATTGAACTAGTTAATTAATAAAAAATAGGAAGATATTCAAAGGAGAAATAAAGAAATAGAGATTTTTATAGTTGGTCAGTCATAGGAATAATGAAAAAAATAGATACAATGGACAAGAAAGGAGAGGAATGAGAGGATGAGTAGGGCAAGAGGTTAGATGCAGGTCTCCTCCTTCCTCTGGACTCTCTTTTCAACCTTAGATTGAAGCTTATATGAATGGTATAAAAATTATCCAACTATGAGAATTCTAGATAAAAAATAAACAAAAAAAATATGTGATAATTCCAGATGCATTCTAGAAAAATCATAACACAAGTTAGAGAACTCCTGTGTTTCCGGAATAGTGCCTTTGCTAAGGAGCAGAAATGATTAAGAGAGATGCCCAGGCAGATGATCTTCGTCTTACTCACCCATTTCCCAAGCCTACTTCTACACATAGTACCACATAGGAGATCCATGAATATTGGATTCTGCAATCACAAAAGAGCTCATGGTGCGGCCTTCTCATAGGGAGGTCAACAGAGAGAAACAATAAAACGGGAAGAGAAACAAAAACCAAGTACTGAATTTGCAGCCAACATCTGAGGACTGGCAGTGCCAGGGAGAGCCAAAATGAGGATTGGTTAGGCAAAGAGGGTCCAGTTCACCAAGGCAATCATGCAGGTCACTGGAAGGCCAGGTAAGGACCTGAGGAGCAGTATGAATACCACAGTAGTCCGCCTACACCTGGGGAATGTGCATGCTGTTCCCGCTGGGAATCACCCTCTGGCAAGGTAGAAGAAGAAGTGCTAAACCCTGGAGGAATCATCTGGAAGAAACTATTTCAGCTGGACAAAAATAGACAGAGTTCTTTGAAAATTGGGATATTTGTTCCAACCCAGGGAAATGGGACCCTGAAAGAAAGTTGACTATAGATGTATAGAAAATTCTGGAAAATTGTGCAATATTTTCCATAGTCTGATAGAGGGTGTGCGGGCCCCCAATGCAATTAGAACTATTTACTCAAGCAAATATTTAGTATTGCCAAGGAATTGGTAATAAATTTTTTTTCTTATTTCCCAATATTGATTTATTGCTAGTTATTTGGGGTTTAGTCCAATATACTAGTCACTGTGATCCCAGTGAAATCACTGAATTATATAATGAGTCAAACTGTACTTTAGAAAGATTTACAGTGCATTGCAAGGCCCCAAGAGGACTCTCCCCATAAGAAATTGACAAGGATTTGAGCAGAAGTTGAAGCAGCTAGTGGTTTGTTGCAAGAAAATGAGACCCTTTTCATTAATACCATGTTGTGCAGGATATGACTCTTCTATCAGACATGAAACCAAAGCATAAATAATGAAAAATGTAAAAGTTTTGGTGTCATGGCAATAAATAGTAGGATGTTGACATTCCTCACACAACACCAAAAGATACCTTTCAAACAAACATTTAGAGTATAATAAATAGCTTCCAAGTTCTAGGATCAAGATTTCCCTTCTTCTGATTCTTAATATCATACTCTCCCCATGTTCCTTAGTTCTCTGGACATCCCAATAACTATTTCACTTTCAGCAGGAAGAAAATACAGATTCTGTACATGAACAAATGGTGAAAGAAAATGGAGTTAACACAAATCCTTTACCCTAAACTTTTTATATTACCAGCTATACATTTCAACACATTTTGACTAAACTGCTTATGTATCATGATGCCTTAAATGGAGGAGCATAACACAATTCACTTGCGAATTATAAATCATATATGTGCTATTTATAAGTTGTATGGAAAAGTATATTAAATTTCTACAGAGACAATTATAAGAATTTATTTTTAGCAATGGCAAGTTTGCCAAAGTTTAGCTTTGGACAAGCCTCCCATAGATTCTCATCTTCAGAATTAAGAGAGTTGGCAGGTTACCATTCTAAATACTAAAAAGAGAGACAGAATATTTCTCTGTTTTTATTTTTTATTTTAATTTGGCCTTGTGGGTAGTTGCCATAAAAAATCATGTGGCAATGGCCACATGTCCACTGTATCTTCTAGATAAGAAAAATCTACACATACTATCTCAAGACTATTATGAATATTAAGCTCACTTTTCTCCAGCTAACCTCTTTTAGTCATAGAGCTTGTTGAAAGAATTGTATATAGTTTTAGACTCCATTTTTTCATCTCTCATAGGTAACTGATCTCACTAGAATGTTCTTCTGTGCCATTGTATTGAAGTGCATTCACTAAGGTTACTCGGGAGCCTGCAATTTGCAAATCCACTGAATATGTTTCAGTCCTTATCTATGATGTCTGCCCAGGATCTTTCACAATTCTTAAATTATTTTTCAGAAGCATGGAATGTTTGACTCCTGTCTCAAACAAACAGGATACACTAGAAAACATAAATAAGAACTTTCTTCATAGAAACCCATATTTCAATATCTCAGACCATGCTTCTTATTCCTTATATGGATCTTCTAGAAATTACCATTAGAGCTTAGGGAAGGCGAGCTGATCTTTTCCCTCATCATGATGAAACCTGCAGTCATCTGTGTACCTTTAGCAAATTACTTGAAAACTATTAATCTATTTCTTTTAAAAAATGGAACTATTAATAATAATAATACATACAAATTATTGGAACTTATCTGTCTTAGGCAGGATGAGCCAAGCATTTGCCAACATTCCTTCTTTTTAATTCTCAAAACAAATCTATAAGAAATATATCATTTTAATGCCCTGTTCCCACATTTAGAAAGTGAAATTTTACAATTTCGAAGGCTTTGCTGTGGGTTACACAGGTGGCAGGTGAGATGACAGGGTTTCCAGTCTTTGTCTATTCATTCAAAAACCTGCAATCTTCCGGCACTGACATGCTTAGAAAATATCTGTTATTATACCCAGCACATAGTTGTCACTTCTTAAATAATATATGAAACAATAGAATTGTTGAATAATGTTTCAAAATGTAAATATTTGTGAATATATGCTTATCTATGCAGGAGCAAAAATATCTGCTAACCAAGAATAAAAATTAAGAGCAGATTTCTTTTTCATTTTTGCCTAAGGAGACAGAGGGAAGGAAGGAGGAAGAGAGAGAAAGAGAGAGAGAGAGAGAGAGAGAGAGAGAGAGCAGCTAGCACAAAGAAGAAGAAAATATGGGGATATTCACAAATGGATTGAAATGCACCGATAAAGAACTAAAAGTGAAATGAAAAGAAGATGGAATCCAGGAGCACAAGGCATGTCAAAGCATCTCCCAGTGTGGCTCAGCCTGAAAGAGCTTCACACGTTTCATTCAGTTTGAATACACAGGCCAGCGAAGGGAGAGCGCCGGCTCCGGAATAATTATTTCTACTCCTCATATTTTTATGTCTAAACCAAAATAGTGACAAGATATCTCTGTCTTATGAGATGAATGTCAGTATTTTTTAGCCCCACAAACACAAAGGAAATAAACTTCTCATAAAATTACTGTAGCATTAAATATGCATTCTGTTTGATTACAAAATACTTGTAGATGAACACGATACATTTTCCAGTCCATAGCATATACTTTTCTTAAGTCATCCCACATAAGCCACCTATTTTACTTCAGAAAGCACAAGATAAATAAAAGGACATGATTTTCCAGCAGAACCCATGAATAAGTGAAGGAATGTTGTTTTCCGGGACAGGTGAAATGAACTAAATACATTTGAGATTATGATAATGAATTAAATCCTCCTAAATAATGTTATTAGCTATTGTATGAACTAATTAGAATCAAATTTTTAAACAGAAATAGCATGACTTTTGCTGTACTTATTATTATAAGTGAAATAGTGGCTGCTGTTGAAAATATGTGCTCAAAAGCTTATGTTTCTTGCTGGTTGTTAAATTTCTGAATTCAGGTTTTATCCCCTGAGCCTCCGTCCTATGCCATGTCATCTCCTGAGCTTTTGGACTCAGAGTTTCTCCTAAGATGGCTTCATCCATCTACTTCTGGTCTTTTTCACTATTTAGGTTGGGAATTCTTTGCCTACTTTGACTCTGAGCCAAGCATCATAGTTTATATTACTTCATAGTTTTACTTTTATACATGCCAGTAAAAAAATAAATAAAATATAAGGAAAACTGTGTGGAGGAGAAACTACATTTAGAAGTGAAAATTAAATGTAGGCATTAAAAACAAAGTGTATCACAACTTCAATGAATAAAAAAAATGCCCTGCATAGATACAAGATTAGAAATAAAAAATATTACTGAACATACTCTGAAAATCATGAAGTATTCAATAAATTCATGTGTGATCAATCCTAAAGAAACAGGTGATTTTTTAGCTAAGTATAAAAAATCAAAATTGATACAAACAACATTCTTTTCAAAAACAGGCGGAAGATCACCAAAATCTTTCTTGAAGCAAAAGAAAGATGAATAAAAAGAAAGACACACCTTGTTGCTGAATGTAAAGATTCAATGTTATAAATCTATGTTTTCTTCCAACAATTTACAAGTAAATATTTGAAATAGGAGTTGGTCAATTTGACCAACATCATTCTAAAATTCACTTTAAATCTTAACTATGCAAGAATAGCCAAGAAAATGTAGAAAGGCATATTATGCTTTATCCTGATATTATAGCAAATGTTAAAATGCTAAATTTTAAAACAATTATATTTTGCTAATGTTAATAATATATTTTGTATCATAAATACAAAATGCAAATGCGTCAGGAGAATATAATTCACTTGTGTCTTGATATTGGAAAGACTGAAACTTTACACTTTGCAAAAAATAATGATATCCATTTGTATCAGAAGTTAAATTTAAAAATAATAAAATAACACTATAAATACTATTTATTGAAAAAAAGAAATGTAAGGACTGATAAGTTTGACACTTAAAAGTGTACATGTTTATTTAGAAACTATCAAAATAAATTATAAAGTCAAATAAACTTGGAAAAAATACTCAGAAAAGATGGCAGAAAAGGGGTTAATAGCCATATATGTGACCAGCTCTAATGAATGAATAAAACTAAATAAACACCTGAACTGAAGATACACAATGGGTATTAACAGGCAAGCCAGAAAAAAAAATAAAAAATTACCAACAAACATATTATATAAATACAATTAAGGACAAATATAATTTTATTTATAAAGTTACCAAAGCAAGTTTTTAAAATGTTTATTTAAATTAAGGACACAGATAAACGAGCACTACATTTATTTTGGTGCATATATAGTTTTTAAGCCTTTCTAGTTCTTAATTCTGCATTATATGTAATGAGGCATATATGTATGACCTCCATTCGAGTGAATTGTTCTCTCAAAACTTTGAAAACATTTGAAGATACATAAAAGGGCACATAAAACATATAAAATAATAGTCATCACAATGCTGTTGCTTTAGACAGTCTTAAAACAACTTGGGCTTCAGTTGGTAGAGAAGGAAATCAGGAAACCACTGATAATGTTTTAAAAATACCTGTTTGTTGTATAAACCAGATAGTGATCATGCTCAGGAAGGGTTGGCAGCCTGGGTCCTACTTACCCTTATGGTTTAACATTGATGAGAGGTTAACCCCAGGCAGAAGATTAGGCAGGGCACCATCACCGAGTATTTCTTCACCAGGCCGGGCAGAAAGAACATGTATGACATTAGTTCTCGGTTGTGCATGGCGATAGGTGACATATGACCCTCCTGATGAGTTTTGGGAAAGTGGAAGAAAGAAACATGGTGAATATGACCATGTCTCCTGAATGTAGGCTTCTGATATAAGGCTTATAGATGACTGGTGAAACTCCCATTTATTATAGTCTCAGGTCATTGATAATACTTATAGTTTTACTAATCACTGGGGCCTAAGCAACAAAACAGGAAGATGCCATGTTTCAGGTGAATGTTATACTTCTGAAGGAGCTCAATATTCAAAATAATTGCTCTGGAGCTGACATACAGAGAGCATGTCTCTTCCCTCCTTCTTGTCCCTCAATTCTCTTCTTCTGTCCTCACCTCAAAGGACTGGTTATCTGTAATTTAGGACCCGCTTGGTTCTTTATGAAATAACTGTGAAAATATGTATGTAAGGACCAAATCCAGTAAGGGGGAAAATTTTATCTGACTTCCATTTAAAAAAACAAAACAAAACAAAACAAAACAATAAACACCAAAAAAACAACAAAACAAAAAAAAAAACCCAAAACAGAAAACCTCTAAAAATGTCATTTGGGGGCACTTGCAAAAGTTTTCCTCTCTAAGAAAACAGGACAGCATTTTCATTAAATCTGGACTTATATATTAAAACTAGAGGCCCGGTGCATAAATTAATGCACTGGTAGGGGGGCCTGGCCACAATCGGGGTCAATGGGGGGGCTGGCCGGCCAGGGGGAGGGACCATAGGAGATTGGCTGTGGGAGTGCACTGACCACGAGGGGGCAGCTCCTGCATTGAGTGTCTGCCCCCTGGTGGTCAGTGAGCATCATAGCAACCAGTCGACAGGTCATTCGGTCATTCAGTCGCTTAGGCTTTTGTATAGAGAGATTAATTATAGTCATTGGTACATTAATCAAAACAGTGGGTGAACAAGCTAACTAGATCCATGATTCTTTATTTCTCTATAGTAGTTATTAACATGGTATGTTCAAAACTAGAGAAAAAAACCCAGAATAAATGTATATGTAACAAATACTGCCTACCCTAGGAGCAACCACAGATCTCTTCAAAATACAAAGAAATCTCATATACCAACACGTTGGGGAAAAATCCTTATTTGGCTTTCAAAGTAATCGGTTTTATCCCCAGAAAATAGGTCCAATTTACTGACAGCTCTAAGCTGAATAGTAAATTGACTCTTTATAATATCATCTCTCTATTGTTACATTATGGGCTCGGTTCAAGAGTCATTATCCAGCTGTTCCATGAAAGCCTGCATGAAGACATACAAACCCTGAAAGTAATCTATTTCCCAGTTCTTTGTGGCCCTGGAAAGGCCCAGAATTTATGGGGACTTGTTAGAGACGCCAGGCTAATAAAAACAGAAAGATACCTTAGTGTTCTTGGCATTGCGTGGTGCTTATAGATGTGAAAGTGTTTCAGCCTCTCTGTCCAACATGATATTCTTGCCATCCTAGGACAGAAATTCTAGGAGAAGCTGGCCAATAATGGTCAATAATGCATTGTATTTATTGTGGCTAATAAGAATTAAACCTGTCCAATGAAAAATGGCAGTTTGTTTATAGTAAGTCCTATTTCCTTATTACAGTTTTCTTTTGCTCTAAAAATGCAGTTGTCTATAGCAACAACAGACATGAAGTTTCTCATAACAACAGAGTGGTGAATAGGCATAATAAGGTTGATAGAACATTGGAAATAAAGGCATGTTATTTTCTTTTATTTGTTAAATGTTTTCTAGGGCTCTTTTATAGAGCCAAATCTTCCATTAAACAAGAAAGAAACTAATATATAAATTACTGAAGTAATTAGTTACTATGCTTATTTTTGAAGAACCGAGATTTTTAAATAATAAAAAAAATCAGGAATATTAATGTTTTCAATAACAAAAATCTATTTTAAAAGGTATAAATGGTTAATGGTAGTCTTAGATGTTTTGATTCTTTATTCTTATTATATACTAGAGGCCCGGTGCACAAACATTTGTGCACTCGGTTGGGGGGGCCCTCAGCCTGGCCTTTGCCCTCTCGCAGTCTGGGACCCCTCGGGGGATGATCACCTGCTGGCTTAGGCCCGCTCCCTGGGAGATTGGGCCTAAGCTGGCAATCAGACACCCCTCTGGCATCCCAGGAGCCCTTGGGGGATATACACTTGCCAGTGGGGAGCAGGCCTAAGCTGCAGTCAGACATCCTTAGCGCTGCTGAGGAAGCGGGAGAGGCTCCCACCACCACCACTGTACTGGCAGCCGTCAGTCTGGCTTGTGGCTGAGCAGAGCTCCCCCTGTGGGAGTGCACTGACCACCAGAGGGCAGCTCCTGCATTGAGCATCTGCACCCTGGTGGTCAGTGTGGGTCATAGTGACCAGTCATTCCCAGTCTTTCTGCTGTTAGGGTCAGTTTGCATATTACCCTTTTATTATATAGGATTATTATATAGGATAGAGGCCTGGTGCACGGGTGGGGGCCGGCTGGTTTGCCCTGAAGGGTGTCCCAGATCAGGGTGGGGGTCCTGCGGGGGTGCCTGGCCAGCCTGGGTGAGGGGCTGATGGCTGTTTTCAGGCTGACCACACCCCCTTTAGGGTCGGGGGTCCCCACTGGGGTGCCTGGCCAGACTGGGTGAGGGGCTGAAGGCCATTTTCAGGCTTGCCAAGCCCCCCTGGTGACAGAAGCTCCCAGCCTCTCCTTTTTTTCTTTTTTTTTTATTCTGGGATTTATTTACCTTCTATAATTGAAACTTTGTTGCTTTGAGTGGAGCTAAGAGCCGGCTGCGACAGGCAGAAATCTTGGCTTCCTCCATCATTGGAGCAACAAAGCCTCCTGCTTGCTCCAGCTCCGTGGTTGCTGGCCGCCATCTTGGTTGGGTTAATTTGCATATAGTCGCTCTGATTGGCTGGTGGGTGTGGCTTAAGGTGTAGCAAAGGTACGGTCAATTTGCATGTTTGTCTTTTATTAGTGTAGATGCCTGCATATTTAAAACAATGTGCTTTCATAAAACACAAGTATATTGAGGTATTGAGGGCAGTGGATATGAGGGAAACTTTACCATGCTGGAACATGGGATAATCAGACCATATATAAATATTTTGCACAAATAATATTCGAGATAGAATGAAAAGAGAAAAGTTAACACAGTTGCTAGACTTGAGAAATACAAGCAGGAAAGTGAAATAATTTTTCTTAAGGTGTGTTTCTTGAGCTACACTAGCTGATGGAATGGCCTCAGACATATATGAGTATTTAAATTTAAGTTGAATTAATTTACATTAAATTAACATTGTGTTCCTCAGTTGCACTAGCCAGATTTCAAGTACTCAGTAGCCACATGTGGCTGGTGACTATTGTTATTGCACAAAAATAGCTTATAGGACATTTCTATCAACTTGGAAATTGTAAGTGGGTGGTGTTGTTCTAGAGCAGTGATGCCAAACCTATGACACACGTGTCAGAGGTGACACGCGAACTCATTTTTTTGGTTGATTTTTCTTTGTTAAGTGGCATTTAAATATATAAAATAAATATCAAAAATATGTGTTTGTTTTACTATGGTTGCAAATATCAAAAAATTTCTATATGTGACACGGCACCAGAGTAAAGTTAGGGTTTTTCAAAATGCTGACACGCCGAGCTCAAAAGGTTCGCCATCACTGTTCTAGAGGATGGTTATTAGCATTTCTACAGACTTTTTCTGTTTGTGGAGTGTTTTTATAGCCAATGGAAAGTAGTGAAGCAATAAAAGGAGAGAAGTGAAACATTGCATAGAATCAATACTATTTTTTTAAAAATATATTTTATTGATTTTCTACAGAGAGGAAGGGAGAGAGATAGAGAGTTAGAAACATTGATGAGAGAGGAACATCGATCAGCTGCCTCCTGCACATCTCCCAGGGGGGATGTGCCCGCAACCCAGGTACATGCCCTTGACCAGAATTGAACCTGGGACCTTTCAGTCCGCAGGCCGATGCTCTATCCACTGAGCCAAACCGGTTTCGGCTGAATCTATACTATTAATAGAGGAATATGCAAGTTGTCTGGGAAGCCATCACAGCAACAGCAAGCTGCATGGGGCGACAAGGCCGGCAGGGGGGTTAGTGAGGGACTACCAAACAACTGAACAAACAGGCTGTGTGGGGCAATCAGGCCAGCAGGGGGGTTAGGGAGGGATGACCAAACAACTGAACAGGCTGCGTGGGGCGACCAGGCTGGCAGGGGGGACAGTTGGGGGCGACCAGGCCGGCAGGGGGAGGCAGTTGGGGGCAACCAGGCCAGCGGCAGTGGGGGGCAGTTGGGGGTGACCAGGCCAGCATGGGGGGCAGTTAGAGGCGATCAAGCTGGCAGGCAGAGGCAGTTAGGGGTGATTAGGCTGGCAGAAGGGGCAGTTAGGGGCAATCAGGCAGGCAGGCAAGTGAGCAGTTAGGAGCCAGCTGTCTTGGATTGTGAGAGGGATGTCCGACTGCCGGTTTAGGCCCGATCACAGTCGGACATCCCCAGAGGGGTCCTGTGTTGGAGCGGGTGCGGGCTGGGCTGAGGGGACCACCGCCATGCACGAATTTTGTGCACTGGGCCTCTAGTCTATTATAATTATCTTGGCTTTAAAGGAATTAAAAGTATAGTTCTCTTTATAGAAATAGTATAAGAATGATATGAGGTTCTCAATAGTGTTGCCATAGCTGATGGGCAAGCACAGTTTAGCCAACACTGTGTGGAACCTTTGATTCAGTAATTCTTCATTGAGTGCTATTATGTACCAGGCACTGTTCTAGATGCTTGAAATGCATTAGTAAACAGACAAAACCCTGCATTCAAGGACCCAGCATTCAGATTTTGCTTCAGGATTTTTCTATAACTACCTGGTACTGAACCTAAATGTTAGGAGATGTATTAAGAGTCCTACAACCCTTTCCAGATATTATTTGTACTTTCAATAAAATTAGGTATAAACTATTAGTTAGTGGTAAATTTCAATGACACCTGGGTTTTAATAAAGTATTTTTTTCTCAATATGCATTCCTTAGGTCTATTATATATTTCTTTTAAAATTGTGTTTTCTTTTGTTGCTGTTTCCTACATATTCAGGCTCTTTCAGAGTCAAGAGATATAACTAACATGGCAGATATTAATAGAAAGTATGGTAGACAATGAATGCCAAATCTGATAAATCAGGCAGAAATATAAAAACAAAATAGCTAAAACTTGTTTTGGGTAACATTTTAAAAAAATCCAAATTGATCCAATTACTATCTAAAGTCTTCACTTTTTTGTCTTTATTGATTAATTATTGAACACACAACCCTGGTTTTTAAAAAGGTCTAATGCCAATTTGTTTCTAATTCTCTTTTTTCTCTAACCTTATTTCATCATTAATTCCATTCCCCTACTTTTACATTTATAACCCCATTCTTCACTAGAAAGGAATTTGAACAAGCAAACATATTTTGGCAGACAGAAATATCACCAAAAGCTGTGAGCCATAAATATGCTTATAGTGTCATACTCCTGTAACTCATATTGAATTCATAGAATTTGAATTACGTGTGCAAGTGTGTAGTGGGCATAATGCCTGTGCATGTGCACACATCTCTACACAGCCATGAGCAAAGTTTAAAAGCTTCTTAAGTGTGGGATTAAGTTACCATGTGTCTCACCATGCAGAGTGAATAGCAGGACTCTCTTTAGTCCATCCACTGTCATGTAACAGCAGACTATGAAAACCACCCACCCACTGCGCAAAGACAAGGAGTAAAAGATGTGGAATTTATAGATGGGTTTTTACTATGAGTATGTTCAAATGGATTTCAAACATTGAGCAAATAGGGACTTACATTATAAACCGTTCAAACACAATGTGGAAACCATAGACCTTCTTGCTGTTTTTGAATGCGCATTTTAATTTGCAGGATGGGGTGATTGATGAGTAGGTGTTCCAGAGAGTGTTAATGCTAGATAAAATCCAGGACACGTGGCAAGGTACCCGTTTCACAAAGATTTAGTAAGTCTATAGTTGCGTTACGCTCAACACCAAGCAGTGGCCAAGTAGAGATGAATAAGATCCTTGTCCTCACAGTCTCACTAGTTAGGAAAAGACATACAAATCACTAACAATAATGCAATGTGATAGTTCCCATAAATAAATATTTATGAAGTGGGTAGGGGTCCAGAAGAGGCAGTGATTCATTAACAGATTTTTTTCACATTCATTTTAGACTAATAATTCCACTGGTGTAAAATAACATCCTGATGGACACAGTTGCATAAAAATCTATAATAGATACTGACAATGTGTTAATACTCTATTAATTCTCATCAACATCACATTTGACACCAAACCCTCAAAAAATCAGCCTTGAATACATATCAGATTATTCAGAAAACATAGGCATCTACCCATGAGCCTTTATGCTTTGAGGAAAATGTTTTTAGACACAATGAAACCTATATCTTTTGGTGTAAAAAATTATGCCTGGGACAATTTTTTTTAGCACAGTTTACTGGTATGAAACTATTAAATAGTGTTTAAAATGTATATGGAGCATTTTTTTTTCTATGAAAACCATGGGCTGTTAAACAAACAAAAACGGAAATGTGTAGTCTAGGTGATAGGAACTTTCATCTATGGCAGTGGATCTCAACCTTCCTAATGCCGCGACCCTTTAATACCGTTCCTCATGTTGTGGTGACCCCCAACCATAAAATTATTTTTGTTGCTAATTCATAACTGTAATTTTTCTACTGTTATGAATTGTAATGTAAATATCTGATATGCAGGATGTATTTTCACTGTTACAAATTAAACATAATTAAAGCATAGTGATTAATCACAAAAACGATATGTAATTATATATGTGTTTTCCCATGGTCTTAGGCGACCCACAGGTTGAGAACCGCTGATCTATGGGACGTTCAACTTTGTATGATACATTAGTGCACATTGCCAAATATATGGCAGGTAGTTTCAATTTTCTTCTGAACCCCGAAGTGAAGGAGAGGATGCATTTAACACGTAGGTGTTTGTGGTGTGGGCAGGACCCATTTTTTCCTGATCATTCATGACTGCGGGCGCTTTAGGAATGGAAGTCTGGGCAGAGGTCACCTCTGCTAGGTCCTGTTTCATTTGCAGTTGTACTGATTCCTGAGGCCTTGGGAATCCTGCTGGATAACGGAGAGAGTTCTGTACGTTAGGTGTCTGTGAGAGGAAAGAAAGGATGCTTTAGTTTCACGCTGCTTTTGGACTCTTTTCCAGCCCTCAAGGCCAAGAGCATGGACATTTCCTGATGGCAATCCCTTTCTGGGATCACATATTAGGATATGAGCCTAATTCTAAGAGTGCAGCACATATAGGGACTGAGTGGACTAGCTCAGAACAATCCCCTATGAGTGAGCTAGACATCATCTGTCTACTATGGAACCCAAGACCCAGAGAATGAAATGAAACCAACACATTCCATTAAACAACCTGTCCTCTATGAAGCCCTTTTCTGGATTCCAAGATAAAGTCAGGTTCTGATTTGCCTTGGCATTCAACGCTCCCAACTTAAGTCCATTGGAACTCTCAGAGAAGGAGTTCCCAACTGCCATTCCGTAGTTTCTAAATGAATCCTATCTGGTTCCCACCCTAAAGTCTAGTAGTAGTCTCAGCACAATGTTGGTGCTCTAAAAAGTGTTATGATGGGCAGGTAAGTAGGCAATAGATAGATAAATGATAGTTAGATAGATAGATAGATAGATAGATAGATAGATAGATAGATAGATGATAGATAGATATAGATAGATTTTATATAAGTTGAATGAATAAGGGTCATACAAAGTTATCTGAAGATTGATTGCTAGATGAGAGATCATTCTAGCCATAAAACTAACTTGTTTTTTATAAATGATATAGCATGTAGAATGTTAGCTTTCTTGTAATTAGTAATTACTACAATATTTTGAAAATATGTTCAAATGCTACATGATAAGTTTCTCCTTTTAGAAATATGTATGACAGACCAGATGAAATTAATCAACAGCCTCTAGCTGGTCCAAGAACCTAAATTCCTCACTTATTACTGGAGTTGGTGGTTTGCGGAATGGGGTGTGTGTGTTTGTGAATGTACATATGTCTTATTGAGACTCTAATTTTGTAACCACAAACTCACTCACCCAGAATCAAAGAGTGATATTTCAAATACAGTTATTTATTTTACATAGTACATTAATTACATTAGTTCTCTGCATATATCCAGATGTGTACACAAACCTTCAGTGGAGGCTATACAGTGTTTCTGCTCTAAAATTGTTCACAGCACAGCAAACAGGCGTCTTTTTTTCTCCCTGGGGATAGGTGGTCTAACATCACTTTAAATAGATGTGGGCTGAAATTTTAGGTTTGGTTTCAAACTAGAGCGTTCACAATCTGAGTCTCACACTGGACCTTCGTTCGCTCTTCCTGGGGAGTTTTTAATGGCATCCCAATCTCCTAAACTGTGTGCAGCACCTTCTGCTTTTCCCATTACCGATCCTAATGTGTCCTTGAAATACCTGGGGTGCTGGGGACTGTCCGACCACAGTGTAGCTGGAAGAATGCGTAGAAGCACTGGTAATAAAATGACAATGTGTAGTTCTTAACAATTTATTTGAAATTTAAACAATGTTTTGAAATATTCTGATGTGAGTACTTCAAATGCCTGTATGTCATTTGATCTGAAATCTTTTCAGATTCTCCTTGCCTCCTGGTTTCATCTTAGATGAGAGGCATCGAAACTAATGTTGTGCAGGATAAGCAATTATGACTTTGAGAAGGTGCTATCCTTTGAGTCTCGGTTCTCTTTCCCTTTGTTAGACTCATTATTGGTGGCTGCCTTTCCGTTCAGAAGAATGATAGCTGACAAATGTTCCCATAAATCTAGCATCTGCTCTTTAATTTGTCTTAGTAGGAATGTAATATTGTCTCTATGGAGATGTCACGCTTCTTGTTGGGGAGAATTATTTTTTAAAGATAAAACTCAATGAAACTATTTATAAGAACTGATTTTAAAACAACAAAGCTGTATAGTCTTGCCACTCAGTCTTTAGCTTAATACTGTTAGCTTCCCTATTACAACACACAAATAAATAGGACAGAAATGTTGGCCAAGTATGAATTCCTTTGAAATTCATAGATTTCAAGTTTCAACCTTTTATGGATCCCACTTGGCTACCTAATGCCAAAATGCAACTTCTTAGAACAGGCAGAGAAGGGGGACTTATTAAAAATAATCTCACAAACTTTCTTGGACACAAGATGAATTTCATGAGCAACATTATGACAAGTTAAGTGCAAATGAATCAGAACATATGGATTAAATTTCCCTTGAAATATACATGGTTTTGTAAATTACGAGAAAAGGGGGAATGGGAAAATGCAGTTTAACTTTGCCAAACCCAAGACATTTGAACAATTGTTCAAGAGAGCATGCCAAACCCATACTTTCCTCCTTTAAATCCACCTAATATAAGAAGAAACACTTTGAACTTATATAGCCGGGTCTTTCTCAGGAACTCAGTCCTTTCAGGATTTCCTCATGTCTTCCTTATAGTAGCCTTGTAAACAAATTTCAGCTGCAGCATTGCCATTGTTACTTTAGCATGTGTGATTATAGGAAAAGTTGAAAATTATATGCGTTGTAAGTGAGAAGTCAGTGTCAGAACTTCAATTAAATGGAAGCCAATGAATCCCTCTTTGTACCAAACTCTACTTTATAAAAAACATAATCCTCAGCAACATCATGAGAACTAAACGCTATGAATTGACATTATGAATTGATTACAGATGTTACTATTCTGAAAGCAAGACTATTCCCATAAATACAACATTACACTCAATATCTAACAAACTATTTGGTCATCCTTAGACGTGTTTTTGTAATGACTTTACTGTGCAAGAAATATGTGTTCCTTTAAAAAATCAATGTGAGATAAACAATAGGGAAAAAATCATAAACAGATCTACTGTAACATTTCAAGGTATAATCTTCTACACTTTTTCCTAAGTATAATTACACATAAATATTACTTGTAACACACATGCCATAGTATACATTGTATATTGTTTATTCTAATTTACTTTAGGCTTATATAGTGTGTATATATGTAGTATATACATATATTTTGTCATTGTTATTAAAATTTGACCAAGCTCTATACCTTATTTTCTAATCTGAAATTTCCCCTTAATTTATTGTATATTTATTTTCTTTTAATATATTTACATGTCAACAACATAATTTACATAATAACATTATCTGATCCACACTGACTAGACATAGTTATGGTTTCAATTTTGTCTACATTATTAAAAATGGGTATAGGCAAATTTTGAATTTCCTACTTACAGAGCTTGTAACGTCTGAATGATCACATTGCTCCACGCATCACACATCCCAGGTTTGTATTCCTGTAGACCCCACAAGGGGTAGTTGTCCTACTTCTTCCATTCACTGTTGCCTTCCCCAGGCTTACTATAGTGTGAGGCATAATGGAGACTCACTACATGAATGAATGATTGAGAATTCCTGCCCTAGCATCTCCTAAACTCTCTACTCTCTCCAAATAGCACTGTGATCCCCTCAGCCCTTTCTGGTCTCCTTCATCATAGGATACAACTCGACTCCTTTCCTTACTGATTTCAATCTGTATAGCAGTCCTACTGATGCTGTCCTTACCCTTCTCTTCAAACTTATTATATGATTTTCTGTTTGTTCCCATGAGTCCCAGGCTTTCTTTGTCATATCGCCTATCAAGTAGTCTCTTCATTTGTGTTGATTTCATTTTTGTGTTTGTTTTGCATGAGCGAGGGGATTGCAGGATGTTTAATGTTTGTGGACTGGAAGGAGAGAGTCAATGAGAGACTCAAATATATAGAAAAGAAGAAATAAAGAAACAATGTATGTATGTATGGGGTCTTAAGCACTAGTAGAGAAAGTATCTCTCAAAAATGAATACATCCTTCTGTTATGATGGGAAGGACGGAGACTATTATAATTGATCCTACAACAACAGAGACAGCCCTGCATATTTCCATGGTTCTGCATCTATAATTCAATAAACTGCCCATAGAAAACTGAGCCATTGTTGAGAACCTGTGGATAGGAGGGCTGACTGTGTGCATCATTTTATAAGGGTCTTGAGCACCCGTGGATATTGACATGTGATGCTGGAACCAGTCGCCTGCAGATCATGAGGAACAGTTGGTAGTCAAAAGTTACATGCATATTTTTGATTGTGCAGGCCAGCACCCCTAACTCTGCACTGTTCAGTGGTCAACTATGTAGAAGGGATGTGAAAAATATAAAGAAGTTCATGGTTGGTGGTCTCTAGGACAGTGATGGCAAACCTTTTGAGCTCAGAGTGTCAGCATTTTGAAAAACCCTAACTTAACTCTGGTGCCGTGTCACATATAGAAATTTTTTGATATTTGCAACCATAGTAAAACAAAAGATTTATATTTTTGATATTTATTTTATATATTTAAATGCCATTTAACAAAGAAAAATCAACCAAAAAAATGATTTCGTGTGTCACCTCTGACATGCATGTCAGAGGTTCGCCATCACTGCTCTAGGACAATATGCAAACACATGTAATGGAATAGGGTACTGGCAGAGGGAAGTGGCAAAGGGGTTACAAAGTAGCAAAGTAACTTATGATATTACATTTCAGGCTGAAATAAAATGAATTCTATTGGAGGATAACAACCTTAGTTCACAACTTTAATGAATCAATTCAATAAAATAATTTTACCAAACACATATACACTATATTAACTTACCTGCTGGTGATAAAACAATGGAATAAAAAGAAATATAAAAGCCTAATTTTAAACAGGTTTTGATTTACACTTTCCTCTTTGTGATTCTACTATTATTAGGGGTCTTCCAATATCACCTTTTAATTTAGGATAGCTTAACCTCTAGTTTCATGCTTGTTAGGGTAGCTCTTTTCCTAAAAAGATTAAGGTTAGATGAAAAGGGAATGGAAGTCTATAAAGGTCTCAAAGATGAGGCCTGTCCTAAGCTCTCAGTTGACATCAGCATTTACCGAAGTGTGGCTGTGGCTTTTGTTGCCACATTGTCTGGCAGAAAAGATGTTCTGGGGGCAGTGCATAGGAATGCATCCAATGTAGGTGCAGGGGACAGTGAAACTGACAGTGTGACAATCTCTGACTTATCCCTTCGTGTTTCAGAGAGTGTGTTGAATGAATGCTCTTATGATGCTTACAAATCAGCAGATAATATAGATATAATATAATAATAATGATCTAGTATGAATGTTCTTAATATAAAAAATATACCTGAGAAATACACACTTTTAATTTTACTTTTAGGTAAAGGTCATTGGGTAAGCAAGAACATAGCTAGATAAATAGATAGATAGCATCTATGAAGTTATATTTTAGCTATAGCACATATATTTTTGAGATATGAATGAGTGAGTAGTTGATAAGTTAATAAAGACATATTGTAAATGTTAAAATACAAGCATAATTGCAATAAATTCCATTTCCTATAATTATAGTTTTATTATTGGTAAGCAAGGATTTCTAACAACCTCATAGTGTATGAACTACAAGTTCTCAATATTAGACAAAATAAATAGAAGCTAATACATTTCTCTAAAAAGTTAACTACATCCAACCTTGCCAAACACTGCAAAGCACCACCTTACAAGGGTAACATTCAAGTTGATTAATATAATATTTTTTCTCACAAGTGGAATCATGTCACTATAAGTCAAGGATACCGATGAAGTAATGACTAAAGTAAAATTTTGACAACTGGCAATATAGTCATATCATATAGATCATTTCTGTTATGATTTGTCCAAGAATCTTAAATTTTTCCTATCTAAACTTTCACAAACACAAATAATAGATCTCTTTCCATATTCTCTGAAATAACATTTGCAGTAAATATAATTTATAATACTGTACCAAGTATCCAGTGCTATACTGTCATCAAGATTATTGAAATGATGGTTCTGCTAGATAATCTATCAATCCAAATGGCAGAACTTGGACCAATCTCGTCTATATTAAAATTACCTTCCATGTAAGAAACCCATAACTCTTTTCTTTTCTTCCACAACTTTGCCTCTATTTTGAGTGTTATGAATAATTGCTTTTCTACTGATCAAAAACAAATCCTAGTATTCTAGATACACTGTCATTGATCACAATAAGTACTAATATATGAATAAAAAGATGTTTATGTTTCAAACTAAAACTGACATCTCTGTAATAAGACCTCGTACACAATCTAGCACATTAGTATCTTTCTATCGTGGGAAGGAGCCAACTTGGGCTTTGTAAGAGTCAAGATTTGGTTTAATAAAAAAACTGATGAGTAGCTTGCCTTTTATTCTTTCACTGTCCTCCTTCCCTACTATGATTTGTTAATATAATACATGAAAGGTATTGTTGTTAATTAGTGCCACCGAATACTTCCAGTCATGAAGAGCATTGTAGGAGCCATTTGGCTAAGATGCTTGGGGATGTATTAATATAACATGTATTTAAATCATTCTGTATTAGGATTATTACATGGTAGCTTAGTTGGACTCAAACTAGATTCACACCATTTTGTTTATTTGTTTTTCAATACAAAGGTATCTATTGTGTTGATTTCACAAATCCTTAGCAAGACAAAAGCCAGGCACAGGAATCTCCAAACTGGATTTTTTGTTTCAGAGTATTTTGAAAAGCTTGAAGAACAAAAAACTAAAAGAGTAATGCAGCCACTGCACTCAAGCATTGGTTTTATGGACTAAACTTACATCCTTAATGAAATTTGTTTTTTATTTGGTGTATCATGGTCCTTGAAATGGGAACCATATCAAGTCCCCAATGTTCTTTGCTTCTTCATTGATATGTGAAAGGATAGGAAGTCTTTTTTCAAAGTGGAGAGAAAGGGTCTCCTCCTCCAGAAGGCAGGGACACACACACACACACACACACACACACACACACCAAAAAACAAAACAAAAACAACAAAAAAGATACTTGAGAATGGAAATCAACAGTTTGCTTTAATAATACTTTGGCTAAAGTCAATCAATCAGTCTGTGACTATCTTTCTGTTTTAAAAATTGAAGGAGCAATTGGTAGTATACATTTAATGGTGCCAGTCACGAAACTATATGGGAAGCTTAAGCTTTTAGGCCTGGATTCTGATATCAGTTTATCTAATTTTCAGAAAAGACACCAAAAGATGAATGCCAATAGAGATGACTATGTTCTATTTGATAAGTTTCACGTTTGGACAGTTTTTGCAAGGCTAAAGCGATCAACTAGGTCAAGTGAGTAGAAACTTAACTAGTCATTTCCCATTTGTGGATAAACCAGCTTACCTGCTATCATTTCACTTTGCAACCCGTTAGAATTAGATACTACAAAAGACCGATGAATTTACAAAACAGTCAATAGAAGTTTAGTTAGCAAATCAGCCAAAACATATGGTTGTGGGTGTTAGTGTTTTGACAGAGAAACGGATTCCCATTTTTACCTAATTTCATTTCAAAGCAGTCATGAGAAGAATTGATTCTAAATGGGCCATGAATGTCTACTGGGCAGGAGGCTCTACCTGAAGCTATGCATAGAGTAGAAAGAAGAAAATTGTTCAAAACAGGAACCCAGTGGAATTTTCTTTTATTGCACCTACTGAATAAAAAGTATTAATAATGTATTACCCACCTCCCACCAAGGCCTATCACTTCAACTGGTTTCTAAATATAAATATAGCTATATAGAATATATAAACACATGACTAGACACAATACAGAATTCATATAGAATATATAAACATATGACTAGATACTATACCGAATTTATGAATATATGTTTAGTTTTTTACATTAAAAGAGTACAGTTTACGTATTTTTGTCTGTAAAGCTCTGTGGGTTTTAAGTGAAGTATAAATTTGTGGAACCACCTCCAAATTCAGAACACAGATGAGTCCCGTCATGACCATGAGCTCCCCTGTCATACACCTGTGCTCACACTCTCTCCAACTCCGACCCAGGGAACCGTGATTCTGTACTCCCTCACTATAGTTTTATCTTTTTAAGAATGTCATATAAATGGAATTATATGATGTGTAACATTTTAAGATGGGTTTCTTTCACTCAGCCTCTTTAAGATCCACCCCAGTTACGGTATCTCATCAATAATAATGTAAATGTATGTTTCTCCAAAGTCTCACAGATAGAGCATTTGGTCTTTTTTTATTTCCCCCCGCTCCGTCCCCCCACCCCCACCCCCATGTTTAGAGATATCTGTAAGGCACTAGGAAAACAAATATTCTGGGTAAACACATGTTCTCACTTTTCATTCAAATCTTATAAAAATACATACCTATATACATTCATGACTTTGGTAGAGAAGGTAGGAGAAAAGTTGTCAGGGTAGGACAGGGTAAGAACTCTGGCAGTTAGCCACTCACCTTGAACCACTGTGACTGGAACATTACTGTTCAGAGGCCAAAACAATATTCAGAAACAGCAATTTGAATAAAGTTTGTAAAGTGAGTCTGGATCTCTTTTTTATGAACTTAACCCTTAAAATTTTGTGAATATTTAAACATGATTATATGTATTTGTTTAATTGCTTGCTTTTATTGAATTGCGATGCTAATTGTCTCCATTTCTCGTTTTATTGTGGCTAAACACAGCAAAAGTTCCAAGTAGGAAAATTTAAATCCAGACTATTCTTCCCAGCCCAGGGACCCATAATTCTGCCCCTTGATTTAAGTGCTGGGACTCATAGTTGCTGCAACAGTTACATCCAATATTCAAGGTTTGGCTTTTCTTATTAACCTGGAAACTTACTATTAATTATTCAATTCCACCCTGTAATGATCGTAAATGTAGGCATTTTTTACTGTTGCTCTGATATTTTAATTCATTATTTATGAAAAGAGTAATTTCAACATGCCTTTAAGCATGAATTTTGGATTTATTTAGGATTTCCTGTTTCTTTTAAAAATTGGTTTTAAGCGGTTAAAATGACTCCTTAAGGGCCACTATTCTATCTTATAAATATATATTTTTGTGCTTTTAGAAAAATTATGTAAAAATATATTTATGGGCCTTATATGAGACTTTGAAAGAATTATTTGTTTTTTACATAGGCCACTGAGTGAGAAATATTATTCTTGAAAATGAACTGAGAATAATATACCCACTACTGGAAAAATGTTTAATTAAGCAGACCAATTTCAAGTGTAATATTAAAATATAATCACCGTAATAACTCCACATATAAGGAAGTAAAAGAAAGTAGGTATAAATCAGACAAATTTTATATGAGATTTGAACAGTCTTATTAATTTGAAGTCAAACCTCATAGACCATGTGAATTATTAAATCATCAAAAAATTAATTTGCACAGAATTGCTAATTATAAACCTCAGTACAACTTAAAACATAACCATATACACTAACAAAAAAATTCTTGGAATTAGTTTCTTTTCTGAAATTATCCAATGTGTATGTTTTTAGAGGCTTTAGATCAATTATAAATTTATGTTATGATATTCTAATATAGACTTATCCTGGGTTTATACAGGTGAGTTGTACACAGAAGATACTTTGTAACTAGATGATTTTGAATCAGAGTACGAGTACTATGTAAAATCACTTCTCTCAGAGATATTTAGAGAAGTCATACTATACTCAGTGCCACATATAGCTGGAGGGCATGCTTTCAGTGGAACTTTGGCAAACTCAAATGCATACTGAGAAGAGTGATTTAAATTTAATACATTGTCTGAAAGCTGTTTTGTTAGTTATGGTTTATTCCTTCCACACCCTTTTGCAGTGCATGTGTATAATTGCGTGCCAGCTATGTGCAAATACTGTTCCAAGTGCTGACACTGTATCTGTGAACAAGGCTGTTTAAATCCAGGCTGAAATAGCCAGGAAGTTACACCTGCAAGCAGAGATAACACTTTCACAAACTTATAGTAGGTTTTGGACAGGGTCACGTTCAAAACTCTGAAGCAATATATGAGGCAACTATTTATTGAGCATCTACTCTGTTGCAGTCACTTTGCTTGTTACTGAAGAGACAGAAACATAAAGTGTAACCCCTCCCGTTGAGAAGACTGCTACATGGTTCAAATACAGAAAAATGTCTGCATGTAACAAGGAGCCATATGAGGGCCAATGTAAAGAAATTATTAACTACTAGAGGCCCACACCCTCTTGCAATCCGGGACCCCTCAGGGGCTGTCAGATTGCTGGTTTCGCCCAATCCCCACAGGCCAGGCCGAGGGACCCCACCAGTGCACGAATCTATGCATCGAATCCGTGCACTGGGCCCCTAGTATGCATAGAAGATCTTTGGTTAATCTCTTCCTGCCCTCTCCTCTCACCCCTTCCCTCTGAGAATCATCAGTCTGTTCCATGTTTCCATGCCTGTGCATTAAGCATCTGTCCCCTGGTAGTCAGTGCGCATCATAGCTACTTGTCGAACGGCTGAACGGTCAAACAGTCGCTTAGAATTTTATCAATTTAATAAAAGTGTTATATTCTAATTAGACCGGATGACCATCTGGACAAATCCAGGGCTGTGAGAAAAACCCCACTCCCGGGTGCCTGCCAGAGGCCTGAGAGAAGAAGCCTGGGTCTCAGGTGCCAGAGGGAAGCCAGTGCCGGCAGCTGGGGGGAGGAAGGCCTACTCTTGCACAAATTTCATGCATGGAGCCTCTAGTATATATAGAATAGATTATATTATTTTATTACAAGGCAGACTCCAAAAGAAATAGGCTGACTTCTGTAATGAGGCCCTTGTCACTCAAAGTGAATTCTTACTTTACAAGGGTATTTGTATAGTTATATAGAAGGCAGCACAAAATATTACATTTGAAATAGACCTGGCTTCCATTTTCTACCTGGCCACTTCCTGGAGATAGTAAGGAGAAAAGTGACTCATTGAGTCTCGGTTTTGTCATGATCTTATTAAAGGATAATGGGACCTGTTTTGGGGAGCTGTTATGTGAAAGAACTAAGATCATACATGTGGAAGAATCTTTGATCTATAAATGTAAAATATAAGATTTTTATATTTTGTAAGAAGACTAATGAACTGTTTGAGGCTAGTTGAACTCTAGGTTTCCCTCTCAATCTAATGCCCCCCACTTCTAGAGCTGGAGGAGATCCCACACATTTTATCAAACTTTATTTTATAAATGTTGAAACTAAAGATCTACAGGATGGGGTAAATTAGGTTTACAGTTGTGAGTATGCAAAACACGGAATTTATTCTTATGTTATTGTTTATTATTTGTATTATTTTCCATACAACCAACTGTAAAACTACTTTTGCTCAGCCCTGTATAAAACTGTGATATAATATTATACATTATCTACTAGCCAAGGAGATCCTAGAAGTAAATTATTTTTTCTTTGTTTTCTCCCCCAAAATAGTTGAATATCTAAAAACATTTTTCCTAAAAGGCTTAACATTTTTTTCTATGATGTTCTTCTGGACTCCTTGTAAACAGAACAAATATAATGAAGAAAAAAACATTGATTGTGAAAATTTTCACCTAGTAAGATAGAATTTCATAATTATTATTTTGAGCCCTCTTCATTTTAATAGGACTTAGAAAGATAACCAATAAAACCATATAATACAGTTGTAAAATATTTATTATATATAAGAAGATATTTTTATGACTACTAAATGCAAATAATGATAATATATGTCTTTAGCATTTTATAAAATTAAAAGCATTTTAGGTCCACTGTAAATAATGACATATTACTGATTTGTTAAAAATGAAACATAAGTTATAAATATTAACTTTAAAATCAGTTCAATCTCAGGAAAGTCAGGATACAAGCTGATAATCTTGTAAAACCAGGAACCAATGTACATTTCATGACTCTGAAAAGCCAAAGGAATAAGTTTCTTATACAAATACATTTTTGCTACTGCCTTTTCTATGGCATATTATTGGTTTCAGGTGCAGTGGGAAATAGTTAAAAATTATATAATCTGACAAATTACAATTAATTTTCAAAAATCATTAATTTCGAAGAAACTACCTCTATATGAGGCTACTAATATGCCAACAAACATTTCAACAAAGTCAAATATGGACTATATATCTCACTGAGCTAAGAGTGAATAGAATTACAATGTAATGTAATTACAAATAGTTCTTAAGACTGCAAAGGCAATATGATTAATGACCTTTTAGCTAAAAATGGGTTGCAGAGTACATTTACTTGCAATTGGGTATACACGATTTTTAGAAATAAAAGATGTTCTTTGAAAACTCACTCTTTAGGATAAATGTTTTGAGTGGTTTTGTCGATAAGATTGATTAACTGAGTTCATAGTTTCCTGGATGGTCCTGTGTCTTTTTTTTTGAGGAATTTCACGGGATATTTCAGCATTCTTCAGCACCCAAGAACTATCACTAAGTGAAAATCTCAATGGAAGTACCTTCATGTGGGCAGTAGTTCTATCATTGCAAGAAATGGTTTATGCAGCCGATGGCCTTCTCTCATTAACAAATGTCATTAACCAATAATCATACCAGGTTTTGTTTATTTGATTGTTTAAAAAATATGTAGTCCTAACAAGAACATCACAATGACTATCTATCTGGGAGGGTTAATATAATTAAAACATGTCTATTTTTGGACTTTGATTATGTGTGGAGACCAACTCCGAAGAGAGAAGAGAATTTAATTATCTAGATAAAGTCTGAGTAACAAGACATTTTCATCAAAACATTTGAAAATATTTAGGAAAATAGTGTTTTTGGAAATTATCCAGATATTATAAGATTGGAGGCTGTGTGCTAAAATTAACTGGGTTATTGCCAACATTTTCCAATTTATTTTCAATTTGTACAGAAAATCTAAATAGTCATTTAAGTTTGATAAAAAAAAAATAGCTGCAATGCAGTTTTCTATGTAAGAACAAAAGTATGTTGAAGTTATTTTATTAACATGTTTTAATGGGAAACAAATGGAATGGTTTTGTTCGTTTCTGAGTTGCATTTTCTTTTCTAAACGACATTAGATTACAAAAGCAGTAAAAACAAGCACAACTATACATTAAACAGGGACTTTTAAAAAATATACAATCTCATGTTTCTTTTAGACACTTATCATTTCACAACCAAGGGAAACATGCTTATAAGTTTAGAACTCACATAGCTGAAAGAGAAATCAAAATCATGCTCACATAGACCCCAAATCACCGTCACTCGGGGAGGCAGGCCCCACTCCTTTTAAAGGTGCATTATTGCCTGATTTAGAGGCAGACGGGGGCTGTGGGGCCGCATTCCATGATAGAGAGCCTCTAGAGACATCTTTGATCATTCTTTGTGATGCATAAAATATGTCACAGTCGTACTATAAAAGATATCAGCCATCAGGTAAGGCTGTCATTTGCCCTTGTAGGATTATATTGGAAAAATACAGCTTTTCTCTCTTGTACTTGTATGGGATTACTGCTCATGAAAACACAGCCTATTTAGTCTGCGTGCGACCATTATCATACTCCTGGTTTCTCTCAAAAGAAAGTAGTCATAAATAAACATGCTAAAGAGAATAGATCTGGTTGATATTTTGTTTGAACATTCACCCATTTCATAAGTTGTTAGAAGCTGTGAATATGTTAGGCACTGGGCTCCATTAAGGCTGGGTTCTACAAAAGGGATGCATATCTCTCCAGGGACCAGTTGCTTTCATTTGATTTCTGTTATGCATACATCTTAGTTTACTTCAAAATCTGAACCTGTGTCACAAATAATATTTATAACAAAAGAACAATAGCAGTAAACTATTCCAAAATGTTATATTCTGATTTCTCAGCTCCTCACATATTTTTTAAATTATACATGTGTTTGTGAGACAGAGAATTGGCTTTACTAACATAGTTAAGGTAAAACAAACTACAATGATTTGTGTTATAACAGCAGTATCTTTCCATTCAATTGGCTATTTACATATTAATATACATATAGTGTTTGTATCTTACAATTGCATTAGTGTTTTTTTCATATTTTAAAATGGTTGAGAGGCTGATATAAACATTTATTTTGGGGCAAAAGATTTTTAAAGGGTATAAAAATGTTGGAAATATTTTAATATGCAATCTAATTGAAAAGTGATTTTTACCATTGAATCTCTAAGTGATTACTGAGGTGTTTGCCAAGTGTAATGATTTAATTGACTGTGCATCTTGGTAATATTTGCTAGAGAGCTTGTCAAATATAATGTTTCTGTCTGAAAGCATTTGGCTCCTAACCCAACAAAAAACCAAACAAATAAGATATGTAAACTATGTCGAATGCATGTTGTTTGAACAGCTGACAAGAGTGTTGCTAAAAGAACAAAAATGCAAATTTCTGATAATTTCATCTTTAATAACTGTCTGCCTTTTAAAAATAGTCTCAATTCACTATTTTTATCTTGCAAAGTATTGCTTCTTGCATTTAAAAATTTAGCAACTTATTTATAAATTGGGGAGGAGGAACCCCTTTTGATGGAGAAATAACATACGGTATAACAGACTGGATCGATTAAAGGCCTCCATCTGGCCCAGATCTAGAAAAGTTGCTGCCATATGTTTTAAACAGCACAGCAAAACTAACTGTTTTATACTGTCACCACCTCGAGATCTGTTTTATAAATTGCTTTTTGTTTTAATATTTATGCATATATGTGTATATGCATACGTATATATATACATATGAAAAACGTCAGTAATATTTTATCTATGGTCACTTGCCTAATTGGAAAGCAGACACTATATAAAATTTTAAAAAGGCCTTTGGTCTTCATGGTTCAGTGTAAAAAGCAGTTGACAGCTTTAAAAAAAAGAGAGAGAGAGAGAAAAAAAGGATGGGGGAGAGAAAGAAGAACAGAGTTTGCTGTAATTAGTTTACTCAGTAATGTTTAATCTTAAATGACTTCGGATTAATCTACAATGATAGCATGTGTCTGAGGATTACTAAACAAGATGGAATAATACTAACAACATCTTCAGGGAGAAAATTCTCTAAAATTCATGTGACTATTAAAGACCGGTTCTATCAGACATGGGTTCAGTAGTTCTGTTTTTTTAAAAGGTAAGATTTCATAAAGATAGATTTAAAAATCAGAATATCTATGTTGCTGTTGGAAAAATAGCATATCAGGTTCAAATGAAATTTAGGAATGTTAATCTCTTTTGCAGCTGCTATTTTTGTTTTATGGTATTTTTACAGCTGCTTTTAATTTCTTTTAAGAAATACTAAACCTTTAGGAGAATTCCCATGTGAACAACCACAGCACAGATAATTGGTTTCATTGCAATTCAGATTATGAACATCATTTTTCTGTTGTTACTTTCAAACTATATACATAGCGCAATCTGTAAGCTATTTTCTTTCCTCAGCTACTATCAAAAGGGGAAAAATCAGTTAAAAGCCTCCCAGAGCCTTGGTCTTTATCTGATAGGGTGTGATGTTTAAAAATATTTACCTTCCTCAATAGAACATTAATATATCCTTTATGGTATGTGCAGATGTAACCTATATATTTTTATTAAGAAAACCAGAACAACATAAATTATGAAAATTCTTTCAGAACTACGATCACTTTAATAAATTTCAGGATTGGCATTTATCATGCCATCCTGTTCCTATACCTAACATTGTCTCCTTTGATTAATTATTGCCCCGGACTGTATATCTTCATTTAGAAGCATCTTTGATTAGCAGCCACACCTAGACCATGCAGTTTTTAATAGAAGCCTCCCTTCCCAGGCAAGCCGCAGGGGAAAGTAATTAAATTTAATAGAAGCCGTCTTTGTTTTACAGCCACCCTCAATTTAAAGCCACAGGGGTAAGTAATTAAATTTAATAGAAGCCATAGCTTCTAAACAAAGATATACAGTATCAGTTAGGTATGCAGAAGTAGAGGAATAAGAAATATTCTATCTTGGCAATTAGGCAGAGGGTGGGTTTCTGTGAAGCAATGTTAAAGAAAATGCAAAAGTTCACAAAATACTTTTTTTTTAGAAGTGATTCAGAATGGGTGGAGAAGGTGGAGTAGTCACCCAGCATGTTTTCCCAGGGCAACAAGAGAGGCGGGGCCGCTCCATGTCCTCGCGAAACCACAATAGCTTGGATAATTGCCTGGTGGGTGTCCTGCGTGCTCTCCCCCTCCAACATCAGTGGAACACACGTATCATGCGCACTCAAACGCCGAGTGCCGTAGACCAGTTAGCAGCAATTTATGGGAACATTAGAAATTTGATTGCGTGTTCCTTTCTTCTAAATCTGAGCTGATGTTTTTTGTTGTGTTGTGTTTGTGTTTTCAATTATAGTGATGATGAGCTCTCACTTAGTTACCCTGCCGGCAGCCGATGGGTCTGGTCCAGACGCACCAATTGGGTGGCAAATTTCAGACTCCTTGTCCTTTAACAGGCTGTCCAACTACACCATCTAAATATCCTGATGGACATACCGAGAGGCTGATGAAGAAATATCCTAGAATTCACACTGACCATACCAAAAAAAAAAAAAGAGAGAGAAACGTTTGAGGCTTCCCCCCCACAAAGTGCCATGTAACCAGTTTTGATTCTTATATTTTATTTTGAGTTTTAATACTGCTTTAAATTCCAATCTTCAGCATCATGAGGAACATGTTTAATCCAAGCGTTCTCATGGTTGGTGTTTTAAATAATGCATGAGCCTCACCTAGGGCAAAAGCCCAGCATGGGAGCAGAGCAGCCAGTAGCGTACCCAGCGATATCCTAAGTTCATTGCCTTTCGAAGACAGTGCATAGTTACTTAAAAGGGGAGGAGAGGAGACTAACATTCAGCAGCCCAGATGGTGAGAGACAATGCAACTGCCCTGTAGGCATATGGTGCTCAGAAAATGTATTGAGTGTGTTAATAAGGAAAGTAAAGGGGTATTTTAAGTAGCATGTGAGTACAACATGGATGGTGACTAGGGGACATGAGAGTAGGCGCAGAGAAAGCCTCTGTGTGAGAGAAGGATACACAAGGAAGGTTTATAACATGCATATTTAGTTATCAGACATCTGAATATACTTAGAAGTTATTAAGTTGTGTTTGTCCTTAACACATGAACAGACTCAAGTATTTTGTGATTTATCAGTGGAAAACGAAGTTTTCTAACTAACAGCTGTTACCCAAACAACTTAAAAGAATATTAATTCTACTTTGGAGTAACAAATCCTTTACAATGAGTACCTTTGCTTGTGACACAGCCTGCAGGCAACTGACAAATATAGTCTTTCTAGTTGGGAGGACTTAAAATATCTCCAAATGTAACCAGCAACCACAGGTTTCTTTCCATTAAAGAATCTTGGCCTGGCTGGTGTGGCTCAGTGGTTGACATTGACCTATGAACCAAGAGGTCCCTGGTTCAATTCCTAGTCAATGCACATGCCTGGGTTGCCAGCTTGATCCCTGGTAGGAGGCGTGCAGGAGGCAGCTGATTGATGTGTCTCTCTCATAGATGCTTCTATCTCTCTATCCTCCTCCCTTCCTCTCTCTCCAAAAGTAATAAAAATGTTTTAAAAAAGAATCTTAAAGTATCAATGGTATTATTCACAAATTTTGTGATTGCCTCATGAAAGTACCTATAAATTTTTTTCCCCCAGTATGAAGTTTCCAAAAGTATTCATTGTTAAATGTGCGGGGCATATCAGACTTTATTATCATTATTCCTTCTCCACTGAGATTTTTTATATCTGTATTTCCCTTTTCCTTTTTATCACCTTTCAAATAAGTCTCTGAATGGACTCTTCCCACTTTCCTATCCGTTTCTTTCCTTCAGGAATTTTCTTCTGTTTGGACCTTTGAAACAGAAAATGCCTCCACACAGTGTTCTGCTGGCCACCCTATTTGGGTTCTCCAAGGGGATTCTAATTTAACAATATTTTCAGAATAGGTAGAGTTGGAATGTCTCAGTTCCCTGCCTCCTTTGTCAGGAAGGCTACCTTTTGTTAAAATTTTATTTTATTGTTTAAAGTATTATAGATAGTAGTACACATGTCTCATTTTTTTTTCCCCCACTGACCTTCCCCCTTTTGCCAGCCCACCTTGACCATGTGTAGCTCAGGCAAAGCATTGCTCCCACACCATTTGGATGGGTGCAAAGTTATTTGGAATTGCTGGTATTGAATCACATAACTCTACTACTAAACATTTAAAGACCGCCCAGCCAGCATAGCTCAGTGGTTTAGCATCAACCTACAAAACAGGAGGTCATGGTTTGATTCTCCAGTCAAGGCACATACCCAGGTTGCAGGCTTGATCCCAGGTGTGGGGTGTGCAGGAGGCAGCCGATCAGTGACTCTCATCATTGATGTTTCTCTCTCTCTCTCTCTCTCTCTCTGAAATAAAAAAAAATATTTTGAAAATTAAAGCCAATTACTATATTTTTACATTTTCAAAGGGCTGGAAGTAGGTGATTTCCTAATTTATTTTATTTTCATATCCATTGATGTGCACCTGAATGATCTGACAGTTTCTGGTGAATGTAATGAGAGGAAGGGCTTTTCAGGTCACTCCAAACCCAGCTTTAATATGGTAAATGGGAACTACTTCCGATGAATGCATTTTTTTAAAAAGTAATTTTAATAGATTTTAGAGAGAGAGGAAGGGAGAGAGAGTGAAACATCAATGTGAGAGAGAAACATCAATTGAACCCTCATTCTGTCGGTGTACTGGGACGATGCTCTAACAAACTGAGCTGCCCAGCCAGAGCAGTTGGTGAGTGTTTTTTAGCATGAAAGGATGTTGAATGTTTTCAAATGCTTCATCTGTATATTTTGAGGTAATCATGTGATTTTTCAATCCTTCATTCTATTATAGTTAAAATATTAATTGGTGTTGAAACATCCTCGCATCCCGGGAATAAATCCCACTTGCATAAATCTTACATGGTAGATTATCCTTTTAATGAGCTGCTGTATTTGGTTTGCTAGTATTTCTCCTGATATGGCCATCCCTTCTGTCTTCTGATTACCATTTGCACAAAACATTCTTTCACTTTCAGCACATGTATGTCCTTAAATCTAAAGTGAGTTGCTTGTAGGCAGCATATAGTTGGAATCTTGTTTTATTTGTAAATTCGTTCTGTCTTTTAATAGAGTTGAATCCATTTACATTTAATGTAATTAATGGCATTATGGAAATTTTGTTAGTTGTATTCTGTCTTTCTAATAGCTCTCCTGTCCTTCTCTTCCTTTATTGTCTTGCTTTGTGTTTCATTTATTTTTTTTTGTAGTGATGTGCTTTTATTCCCTTTTTATTTTATTTTCTTTTGTGTATTTACTGTAGGTGTTTATTGGGGTTACCATAGGGCTTACATCAAACATCATCTATAATAATAAATGCATAATATGCTAATTAGACCAGACATCTTTCCGGACAAGCTGGGGCTGTGAGGGAAGCCCAGGTCCTGGGTGCCAGAGAGAAGCCAGTGCCGGCAGCTGGGGGAAGGAAGGCCTACTCTTGCACAAATTTGATGCATCAGGCCTCTAGGATAGTTACAAAAAAAGATTTTAAAAAGACAACTTAAATTTAATCACATACAAAACTCTACAGTTTTATTTCTTCTCCTGACACACTTTTTTTATTGATATCACAAATTACATTTTTATTATATATCCACTAACATATATTTATATATATTTTTATACATTTGCCTTTAACATCTATCTACTAGGTGTACCGGTTAATAATGGTGGATTTTGTAATCAAAGAAAACATGATAATTTCAAGAGAAACATCAAAAGTGCTTTTTTCAAAGTAATGTCCATCGCTAGCTACACATTTCCCCCATCTTTCAGGTAATCTGTGGATACTGTCCCAAGAGAACTTTTCTTGTTTTGAGGCAAACCATTCAAAGACCCAATTTTCCACTTTTTCCTACGTTTTGAAGTGCTGCTCAGAAAGTGCGTGTGCCATTGATCGGAACAAGTGGTAAACTGAAGGAGCAAGGTCTGGTGAATACGGCAGGTGGGTTAATACTTCCCAGCCAAGATCTTTTAACATGTCTTTAACTGGTTTTGAAGTGTATGATGGTGCATTATCATGAAGCAAAATTACTTTGCCGTGTCTTCTGGCACATTCTGGTAGTTTCACGATCAAAGTTTGGTTCAAATTGATTATTTGTTGTCGGTAGCAATCAGTATTAATGGTTTCACCTGGTTTTAGAAGCTCATAATACCCCACACCTTCCTGATCCCACCAAACACAGAACATTGTCTTCTTTCCGAAGTGATTTGGCCTTACAGTCGATGTTGATGGTTGACCTGGATCAACCCATGATTTTGTGCATTTGGGATTCTCAAAATAAATCCATTTTTCATTGCCAGTCATAATTCGATGCAAAAAAGACTTTTTTTCATGCCGTTGAAGCAACATTTTTTTTAAAAAATATTTTTATTAATTTCAGAGAGGAAGGAAGAGAGAGAGATAAAAACATCAATGATGAGAGAGAATCATTGATTGGCTGCCTTCTGCACGCTCCCCACTGGGGATCAAGCCCGAAACCTGGGCATGTGCCCTTGACCGGAATCGAACCTGGGACCTTTAGTTCACAGGTCAATGCTCTATCCACTGAGCCAAACTGGCTAGGGCTGAAGCAACATTTTACTGATGACTTTTCAGTTTTCCATTTGTCTTTCATTCAGTTGATGTGGCACCCATTTTCCTTCCTTTAAAATCTTTCTTATTGCTTGTGAACGATCAGATATTGTTTGCTGAGCAACGTTTAATCTTTCTGCAAGTTATTTTTGAGTTTGACATACATCTTCATCCAATAATGCTTGTAATTGTTGATCTTCAAACTTTATCGGTTGACCTTGGACGTTCTTTGTCTTTCACATCGAAATAATCACTTTTAAAGCATTTAAACCAGTGTTCACAAGTATCTTGAGATGGAGCATGTTCACCATAAGCTTCCCAAAGTATTCAGCAGCACTCTTCTTCAAAATAAAGTAATAAATTAAAACTTCCCACAAATGCTCTTTTTTTGGCACGAAATTTGACATTTTTAAATGTAAAAATATCTATGATGTTAACACCTTCAGAAAATGTGACATATGAAGTTTTGAAGCTTGTTGTCAGCACAACAAAAGAGCATACATATCAAATCACATATATATCAACATATGTGTAACTCCATCTATTGAAAAAAATCCACATTATTCACTGGTACACCTAGTAAATACTGCTCTAACATTATTACAGTATTAGTGGCCAGGGCATGGATTGGTGCACATTGAAAGGGAATCTGGTGCAAGTGAACCAGATTCGGGGCTGACAGGACCCCAGCAGCAACCTAACCTACCGGTTAGAGCATCTGCCCCTGGTGGTCATTGCACATCATAGCTACCGGTCAAACAGTCACTTAGGCTTTTGAATATATAGGTTCTATGTTTGTCTATGTATTTACCTTTATCAGTAAACTTTATATTTTCACAGGCTTCTGTGTTGATTTTTATCATGCTTGATTTTAATTTATAGAATTTTCTTTAGCATTTCTCATAAGTAAGGCCCAGTGGTGATAAATGCCTTCATCTCTTATTTAGTTGGGAAATCTTTATCTCCTTCATTTTTGAGAATAGTTGTTGGATAGAGTACTTTTGATTGGCAGTTTTTTCTTCTTGCATTATGTGTCCTGTGCCAGTAGGAAGGACTATAGAGAGAAGGGGCCACACATTTTTCTACTAGCTTTTATGTGACTGGTTTTGTGCTCAGCTGGGAAACAAGAGCCTCTTAACTGGTGTTTAGATTTCTTACAAAGGGAATTGTTCCATGTATTGTTGTTGAATTGGTATTTCAGTAGGAGGAAGGAGCACCATCTTGCTCTCCTAGTTATTTTAATATGATCAAACCATATCTCTTTTTATTTAAAATTTATAAGAATACATATTTTTTTTAAAAAACACACAGAAATTTGATAGGATTATGTATGCCTTAAAGTGCTTTCTGTTTAATTTTAGTAAAGAGCTTTTACTATTTAGTTTATGTCACACCTCAAATTTAGCTCATTTTAACAGCATAGGTATATTGTAGAGTTTGTCTGTGTGATGTGAATGCACTTCAGTCCAGTTTGAAATGTCACATTATACATGTCACTTCTAGCAATAGAAAAGTAACCATATAGCTATATAATTTATACTATTAAAACTTTATCATAACTAATATTAATTTTTACTTTAGGACTGTATTTTATTTTCATGATAATTAAACCTACAGAGCATGTGAAATATAACAGTGTTAAATATGAATCTTATACTTTGAATTTTCACAGGAAATTTTATTTTAAAATTTGAAACTCTCCCATATAACTTTAAGTGGTGTTTTAGCTATGCTACTATCCAAACAAGAGAAGATTAAAGGACACTATTAAATATAAAAATCATCCTAGAAAAAAAAATATATACCTGCTTTTTCAGTTATGCGAACCATTAACTATAAAACCATTGAGGCCTTAAAGCTATAAAAACTGGGTGGGGGAATGTATTAAAAATATTGAAAACTAACAAATATTTCTAAATTGAATATAAATTTAGAATACTGCAGAGAAAGCTAGCTCTCACCGATGAGTGAAAAATCAAGAGGAAATTCTTGCCTCTCTGGATCTGTCACATTACCGTAAGATTTATGTGGTCTGAGTTATCATTCCTTAGAAACACAATAGGAGGGCATTGTTTCCTCAGGATTCCTGGCAAAGAAAGACTACAAAGATTGATCCCATAATATCTAGTGACAGAAGTGGAGCTTCATAAATTTCCTTCCATTAGTATACTTTTTGCTAAGGATGCAGCTAAAATGTTAGAACAGACTATGCCAAAAATATGTAATACAGGATATCAATGAGCTTAGGTGGGTTTAGTTTCTCTGGAACCCTTCCATGCCTATTTAATAGGTTCTTTATTGAGTGAAGTGAAACTTTAATATTTATTAATGTCAAAAGCAAATATAAATTATTTTAATTATTAGGAAAGAATGTTGCCAATGAGTAGTCAAATCAGAAGTGTAGGACAACAAAAGCTGGCATGGTTATTCTTTACCAAATCAAGAGCAGCAGAATTTTAGTTATGAAGGAAGGAGAAGGAAAAGAGTAACCAGTGCTAATTCAAACATGTAAACTGAGATTGTAATCTAAAGTTATTTTATAAACGACATAAGAAACAGAAATCCTGCTGCAGATGTGAAAACATAATATGCCATTATTTGCCTCGGTAATCTAGCTAATTTAGGTGAAGAGAGATAGTTTTGATCAAAATACCCTAGATTACAACTTTAATTTTCTATGTCCCCTTTTTATCTTGGAAATGTTTTATGTACTACATATATTGTTGAAGGAGAAGTGGGAATCACAGCTACTAGTGCTGAGTGGAGAGAATACAGTTGAGATAGTAATCCATAGAGACATATTAAACCTTTAGATAATAATGTCTCCTACAGACTGGCCAGTCCATTTTGCAGAAAAAAGCTAATTTTGATTTTGATCTGCCTATCTCATTTTATCTACCAATATCCATGAGTGTTATATGAGAGGCAGAATTAAGTTTGAATTAAGTTTTGCACAATTTTTGGAGAAACAGTTCATAAGTACGTTGGATAGAGACAAATGCATATTTAATTTTTGATATATTACAATATTCTAAGGATCCTATAGCATTTAAGAGGTGAAAAGATGAAGATACTTATTAGAAAGACAAATATGATACCTGGCAACAATTTATCTTATTCTAGGAGATGAACTATGAAAAATGTAGAGATATTTTGTACCATGACTTAGTGGTTAAAATTTTAATTCCTATTTCCCAGCGTAAGACATGTTTAATTTCGCTACATTGGAGGGTATATATGCATGCAAATATGAGATGAACCTCAAGTGAAAGAGTAATAGATTCTATTCAAAATTATTCCAATACTGACAACAGGGAAGACCCAATGGTGCCAAGAAAATAATGTAGAAACAAGCAAACAATAACAATGACACTTATAGCACATTATGTAATGGGAGTAGAGATGTGAGCTAGTGAAAGAAATTTAGATAGAAATATTTGTATGAAAACCTTAAAAATCATGAAGCAAAAACCAAAGAACATTTTGAAGAAATTATGCCATTTCCAAAGTAGAAAACTGTAATGAGTTAAATCTAACTTTCCACCCATTCCATGGCTGGGTTTCTGTAGCTAGATGCTGCTAAACAAAAACATAAAAGCATATTGAGTGGGCTTACTTTAAATTTATGGTTTAATATTAAATTTAAGACTATAATACTGTCCAACATCCCTGATACCTCCATATTTTTCTTGTTAGTGGTTCCTTGCTATCAGAATACAAATTACATAATATTAATTATAATACTAATTAAAATAAATATTATTTTATGTTCCATACCAGATACTCTTGGCCTCAACAATCTCCTGATTTCTGAGAGCTATTCCATTCTACTTCAGGTGCCACTGGGTTCACAAACACTGCATGAATTCCAACCAAGTTAATCTGCATTACACTATCCACTACTTCCTTCTCACCCCCAGTTGTTTCTCTCTATGCTAAAGTCTGGGTCACTATAAATGGTCTGGATGCTTAGCACCCACAACCCCAAAATGCAGTGTAATTGATACCTCTGGCATGATTTCACTAATGGGAAAGAGGAATTGGTAGATAAAGTTTTCCTTGCTCCTCTGACCAGAAAGTCCTGAGAAGTAGTAGTTCATTTGGCTTCTGGAAGGACGGTACCATGAGATCCAGCTGTGAGTCATGTTTGACATCAAGAGGCAGTCAAGTTGTCAGCAAATATATTTCAAATGCACTTACAAGATGGATCAAACAAGTTTTCTTGCCCACAGTGGCTGAGCATTGACCTATGAACCAGGGGGTCACAAGTTCTATTCCCAGTTGGGGCACATACCCCAGTTTTGGCCTCAATCCCCAGGGGTGTGTGTGTTGGGGGCGGGGGGCAGGGAGGGTGTGCAGGAGACAGTGATCAATGCTTTTCTCTCATCATTGATGTTTCTCTCTCTCTCCCCATCTCCCTTCTTCTCTAAAATCAATAAAAATATATTTAAACAAACAAACAGGTTTTCTTCTGATTAGAAATAAAACATAGATTATTCTATTTTTAAAAGGGAGTGGGTAGTCAAGTCAACACCTTCCCCAACTCTCCTCCTTCCCTGCTCAGTTTCAGTTTTCCCCACTTTGCATTTCTGGAATTGCTCTCTTCAATAAAAAAATGCCATGTCTGACTATCTCCAGCTCAGCTCTAGGAAACCAACGTGATCAATTTTAGTCATTAATAAACACACACACACACACACACACACACTCACACTCACTCACACTTTCATTGATTTTTTCCAACCATGTGTTTCCATTCATAGATAACATCTTAAAATATAGTGTAATACTCCCTGTCTACACTTCATCCCCATTCTCTTTTTCTCATTCCCTATATCTCCCTAACCCTACTCCAAAATTTCTCAGAAAAGGATACCAGTGACTTCCATGTTGTTGGGTCAAATCAACAAGTCTCACTTCTTACTTTACCATATTTGACGAGGTTCATCATATTTCTTTCCATTAGTTTCAAGAAAGCCAGTTTTCTGGTTTCCTTTTGTTTCTTTCTCAGATTCCTTTTCTGAGTTCTCCTCCTCTATGAATGCACTGACAATTCAATATGAACCCAGTTCACATGCCAAATAACATTCATTAATTATTTCTCTTCCAAAGGCTAGAACTGTGCTTGACTCATTTCCATTTCTTCCTTGCTTATGTGAAATCAATTAGTTCCCCTCTCTCACTTGTCTTTCATTTGTAAACTAGAGGCCTGGTACATGAATTTATGCACGGGTGGGGTCCCTTGGCCTGGCCAGCAATCGAGGTTGATGGGGGGGAGAGGGAGGGGCTGCGGGAGGTTGGCTGGCTGCCTTGGGGTGGTGGGGGCTGCAGGAGCTTCCGAACAGGGCAATCGGGGCCAGCCTGCCAGGGGGAGGGGCTGCAGGAGTTTGGCTGGTCATGGGAGGGTGGCTGTGGGAGCACACTGACCACCAAGGGGCAGCTCCTGCGTTGAGCGTCTGCACCCTAGTGGTCAGTGCACGTCATAGCGACTGGTCGACCAGAAAGACTGGTCGTTTGGTTGTAATGGTTGCTTAGGCTTTTATATATATAGATTTGACTGTGGTTGGTTGTAGTGGAGGTGGCATCATTACAGTTCTCATGATTCCAGAAGAACAATTGATTTCTTAGTCACATGTGATAAATAGGAAAGAGGAATATGAAACTTAGTTTGCTTTTATCAATATTTTCTTAAAATCCTATATTTATTCTGTTTCAGATGTAATGAAAATTGAAAATCTAGTTTAAACTATTCCCATCTGTCTTTTGTCCAGATTCCAAATATTAACATTTTATTAATTTCTCTGTGTCTATCTCTGTTTCTCTCCACACTCCACCCTGACACTTTTTTTCTGAACCATTGGAGAGTAAGTTGTATATATGATGAGCTTTTACCCCTAAAAACTTAGATGTGTAGTTATAAAATCTGTGATATCCTCTTACAGAACCATATTATAATGATTAAAATCAGATAATTTGTATGACATAATGCTATTGGCTAAGCTACATACTTGATTCAAACATCACCATTTCTCTCACTGGAAACAATTTTTTTTTTCTTAACATAGTCTGTGCTCCAATAAGAGTCAATTGATGCATTTAGTTATCATGTCTCTTTAATATCCTTTAATCGTGAACATTTTTCTAAGTTTTTCAATAAACTTGAAATTTTTACCTTTCGTGATCTTGACATTTTTGAAGAGTACAGGACATTTATTTTCTAGAGTATCCCTCAATTTGGATCTGTCTGCTATTTTCTTATTATTAGATACTAGAGGCCCGGTGCACAAAAATTTGTGCACTCGGGGGGCGGGGGGAGGGGGGTCCCCCAGCCCGGCCTGTGCCCTCTCGCAGTCTGGGACCCCTCAGGAGATAACGACCTGCTGGCTTAGGCCTGCTCCCAGGTGGCAGAGGGCAGGCCCAATCCCTAAGTGCAGCCCCTGGTCAGGCTCAGAGCAGGGCCGATTGGGGAGTCAGGGTGCTGCCCCGTCATGCACAGAGCAGGGCAGATCAGGAGGTTGTGATGCCACCCTCACTCACGCTCAGGGTAGGGCCGATTGGGGGGTTGGGGCACCGCCCCTGTCACACTCAAGGCAGGGTCGATGGGGAGGTTGCGGCGCCACCCCCTGTGACGCACAGAGCAGGGCCCATCAGGGGGTTGGGGCACCGCCCCCTGTCACACTCAAGGCAGGGTCGATGGGGAGGTTACGGCGCCACCCCCTGTCACGCACAGAGCAGGGCTGATCAGGGGGTTGGGGCACTGCCCCCTGTCACTCACAGAGCAGGGCCCATCGGGGGTTGGGGCGCTGCCCCCTGTCACTGAGGAGGGCCCATCATGGGGGTTGGGGGTCCGTACCCTGTCACTCACAGAGCAGGGTCAATCAGGGGGTTGGGGAGCTCCCCCCTGTCACGCACAGAGCAAGGCCGATCAGGGGGTTGAGGAGCTCCCCCCTGTCACTCACAGAGTAGGGCCGATAGGGGAGTTGGGGCACCGCCCCCTGTCACACACAGAGCAGGGCGGATCAGGGGATTGGGGCGCTGCACCCTGTCACACTCAGGGCAGGGCCAATGGGGAGGTTATGGCTCTACCCTGTCACACACAGAGCAAGGCCCGTGGAGGGGGGTTGGGGCGCCACCCTCTATCACCCACAGAGCAGGGCTGATCAGGGGGATGGGGCACCACCTGCTGTCTTACTCGGGGCAGGGCCGATGGAGAGGTTATGGCTCTACCCTGTCACACACAGAGCAGGGCCCATGGGGGCGGGGGGTGGGGGGGTTGGGGCGCCGCACCATGTCACACACAGAGCAGGGCTGATCAGGGGATTGGGGAGCTCCCCCCTATAAGGCACAGAGCAGGGCTGATCAGGGGGTTGGGGTGCCTTTCCCTGTCACGAACAGAGCAGGGCAGATAGGGAGGTTGTGGCCCTGCCCCCTGTCACACACAGAGCCGCAGGGCGATCAGGGGGTTTGGGCGCTGCCCCCTGTCACGCTGATCCCGGTGCCAGGAGCCTCGCTGCTCCACTGATCCCGGTGCCGGGAGGCATATTACCCTTTTACTATATAGAATAAGAGGCCTGGTGCATGGGTGGGGGCCGGCTGGTTTGCCCTTAAGGATGTCCTGGATCAGGGTGGGGGTCCCCACTGGGTTGCCTGGCCAGTCTGGGTGAGGGGCTGAGGGCTGTTTTCCGGGTGGCGAGTGACTAAAGCTCCCAACCGCTCCTTGTTTTCTTCTTCTTTTTTTTTTTTTATTCTGGGCCAGCTTTAGCTCTGAGGCCTCGCTGCTGAAAACATGGATACAATGTTTCGGTCCGGCTGGGTTTCAGTCCGGCTGATTTCTGGTGTTTTGTTTATCTTCTTATTTGCAACATAGTACATAGTTGCTTAGAGTTGTAGCTCAGAGGCTGGCAAGTGAGGCGGAGAACGTTGGAGTCCTCCTTCACTGCAGCAAGCAAGCCTCATGTTCGCTTCCAGCTGCCTGGCTGCCGAGCGCCATCTTGGCTGACAGTTAATTTGTATATACTCACTGATTAGCCAATGAAAAGGGTAGCGGTCGTATGCCAATTACCATGTTTCTCTTTTATTAGTGTAGATAGGTCATGCTTTCTGGCAGAAAAAAAACACACACACAAAGGTGACATTGGGTCCTTCTCTATGTACCATGCAAGAGGCACAAGACAGTCCTCAGTAATTATTGAGCAAGACCACGCTCGGCACTCTGCAAAACATGGCTTCCTACTGGTATTCCAACAGTTTATTTGTCCATGATCAAGGGAACATTTATAGATTCGTGACTGTGTATGAGTGAGACTCAGGCATCATGTGTGTGATAAAGTGTTATAAAAGTTCCATAGTAGCCGAAACTGGTTTGGCTCAGTGGATAGAGCGTCGGCCTGCGGACTGAAGGGTCCCGGGTTCGATTCCAGTCAGGGGCATGTACCTGGGTTGCGAGCACTTCCCCAGTGGGGAGTGTGCAGGAGGCCGCTGATTGATGTTTCTCTCTCATCGATGTTTCTGACTCTCTATCTCTCTCCCTGCCTCTCTGTAAAGAATCAATAAAATATATTAAAAAAAAAAAAGTTCCATAGTAGGTGGTCATCTAATTGAGAAAAAAAAACCCACAAAAGTAGTGGAACTTTATTAAGACCCTGGGTTGTTATGGAAGGATAATGTGTAGGAAGAAAGACATTTCAGACAAGGAAACCTTAGAAGGGTGGAATTCAGCACCTTGCAAAGTTGAGTAGCTCTGCTTGGTTCATTCAAAATCTTATAAGGTGGCTGTGGGACATGTGGCATCAATATTTCATCACCCATGCTTTAAACCACAAGGAATAAAATTATTCTCAGCAAGGACTGATTTTCAGAAATCCACGATGTCTCTTGATGTTTGCAATAGTTCACAAAGTCTAGAGCATATACTTGTATTGGTCCCTTTGTGCAAATAGATGAGGTTTCAATGTTTGGCTTCCATGTACTTAAATATAATTTACTGTCCTTAGCTGCTGTGCATTTCTGTTGCGATGGCTTATTTATTTGTTTCTTAATCAGTTGAAACTCATCAAGTCTGAATTCCCTGCCAACTGAGCTTATCTGATCCTTCCCATTTTCGACACAAGATGCCACTCTTTACACTAAGACAGCCCTTGTGTAAATCAAAACACGTAACAAGAGCAGGTAACTGCTTTAACATATCATTAATTTAAGTATTGAGGACTGACAGTGTAGATCCAGATAAGAAGCATATTGTATGCTCAAAATTTGGTAATATCATTAACAGGGAATGTCTCCTGTTTTATGGTATATTACCTTTGATTATCCCTGAAGTTTGAAATAAATGAACAAACAAATCCTACAATTAGAGTACCATTGTACCTGAAATCTCAGAAGTTCAAACTAAGAGCACTGCAGCTTGCAACATATACCTACCGGAATGGGCATATTGCATGTGCCCTCGGTTAATCTGTAGCACATTACTCTATTTCTTAATAGATATGTGAGCTGCAGCTGATATGCATAGTTCAGTAACTAAGGTTAAACTTTAAGGAAAAAAAAGTTACTCTCTTCTAAAGCATAAGTTACAAATTCACAAAGGTGAAAGGTTTTGAGGTATTTAATTTCCTTTGCTGCCTTAAAAAAAAAGAATAGGAAATAGAGCAAACACTAGATACATTTTATTAATCACATAGTCCAAGTCCATGCATTACATACATAGGAATGTGAAATGTCAAATGCAATTAAAAGAGTGCTTGCAAAATAAACCATTTCACCACATGAGCATATTTAAATCATAACACGGTCAGATCACTGCACTAAACATTCTAATAAGCATATGTGGCTACTTGGCTCTGTACTTATTAAAATAGAGACACTGACTTCTACAATTGGTGATGCAAGCAGACCATGTCTTCTTAGAAATGTTTATTTCTGGCTTTTGATTTTTAATATATTTTCAAAGTGCTATTTTATAACAAAGAGTGGTTGGTACGAGTGCTCCCTATACTCTCAGCGCTGTGCAGTATTTCAGATTGCTTGGTCGGTGAGGGATGTTGAATCAGTAGTTAGCACACATTCAAAAACAATGTATGCATCTTCAAAACTTAAGAAAGGAAACTTATTTAGTTCAAGACTGGGGACATCTCATGGAGGCCTTCAAACCTATTATCATTGTAAATACATACATTATATCCTATGTATGAAGAGTTAACTTTTGTTAGAAAGAACAGTGATAGGCCACATTTACTGCCTGCCTGCACTATACTAGACAATGAACCAGGCTTTTACAAGCAGCCTAATCCTTTCCCAAATCCTGCAAGGTTATCGTCAGTGTCCCATTTTGCAGGTGACAAATATTTCTTAGACAGGCTAGTGTACTTGCCCAATATTGTGTAATTAAGAATATGGTTGTGCATAACCCAGGCCTGGGGCAGGGGGCGGGGTGGTGTACAGGCTAGAAGGGATCAATAGGGGGAAAAGGAGACATCTGTAATAATTTCAGCAATAAAGATTTAAATTTTTTAAAATATATTTTTGTTGATTTCAGAGAGGAAGGGAGAGGGAGAGAGAGAGAAACATCAGTGATGAGAGAGAATCATTGATTGGCTGCCTCCCACATGTCCCCCGACTGGGGATCAAGCCCACAACCCAGGCATGCGCCCTTGACCAGAATTGAACCTGGGACCCTTCAGTCCGCACGCCAGTGCTCTGTCCACTGAGCCAAACCAGCTAGGGCAAAAATATGTATTTTAAAGAATATGGTTGAATAGGGATATCAGATTAGATAGGTTGAATGTCACAGCTGCTGTAAGCTATTCTAGTGTTAAACGTAGTGAGAATCAGACTTTGAAGTGACATTGCATAGATATTTTCCTCACATATCTATTTTCTTCACATATCCACATTTTATTGTGTTATTCATAAGGTAATTATATTCTTAGATTTGTAATTTTATTTCTATTCTAAAATACTTATTCAGAGGTATACCCACTGAAGCAAAAATTTTAACAAATTAAAAAGAAACAAATTTCCACAAGTCTGTAACTCAGATATAAACACTGATAAGAACATAGTTGTGTATTTCCTGCCAGTGGGCCAGAAAAGTGTTTACTTATATGTAACACACAAACTCTATAAACATTAATTTAACACCTCAAATATTTATTGAGTGCCTACTATGAACCAGTGCTTAAGTATAAAGAAGTGAATCTAATAGAGAAGCATGCTTGATTTCTTAATACATACACAGGCACACACACACATGCAAAGACATATTTATCCATATTAGACAATAGAAATATAAAACGTAGTTCATTTTTTACTCTACCTGATATCAGTAAGAATTTTCAAGTCAAACTATCATCAAATATAATTTTTAATAAATGTAATAAGGTAGCTAAGTGGATAGATCATGGTGCTTTTAAAATCTGGGTACAAGTTGTAACTTTGCCACATATGAATTGCCTTCAACTAGTGAACTAATTTCTCTAACATGTTTCTTCAAATTTCCCATAAAAACATAAATTAGTACATATCAATAGAACTCAGAGTTCATTTTTATATTTTATATGATAGCTCTATTTTACACTTTCATTCGTTCTTTATTTTATTATATCACTAGAAGCCCGGTGCACAAATTCATGCAACAGTGGGGTCCCTTGCCTTGGCCTGCGGGATCAGGCCAAAACCAGCTTTCTGACATTCCCTGAGAGGTCCTGGATTGCAAGAGGGCACAGCCCCAGCCAAAGGATCCCACCAGTGCACGATCGGGGCTGGGGAGGGACATGGAAGGTTGGCCAGCCAGGGAGGGCTCCAGGGCATGCTCGGCCTGTCTCGCGCAGTCCCGATCGGCTGAACCCCAGCAGCAAGCTAACCTATTGGTCAGTGTGTCTGCCCCCTGGTGGTCAGTGCATGTCATATCAACTGGTCGACCGGCTGACTGTCTGCCTCTGGTGGTCAGTGCACATCATAGCAAGCGGTTGAGTGGTCTTAGCATATCGTTAGCATATTACACTTTGATTGGTTGAACGGGTGATCTTACAACCAGACACTTAGCATATTAGGCTTTTATTAGATAGGACTAGAAGCTTGATGCATGAAATTCATGCAAGAGTAGGTCTTCCTTCCCCTGGCTGCCAGCACTGTCTTCCCTCTATCACCTAGGACCCAGGCTTCCCTCCAGCCACCGGCAAGCACCCGGGACCCGGGCTTCCCTCGAAGCCCCAGCTTTGTCAGGAAGGTCATCTGGAAGGATGTCTGGTCTAATTAGCATATTATGCTTTTATTATTATAGATAGTCAGTTGAATCGACCTATGTAATGCTCGAGAAGCCACTGGTCCACATGAGCACCAAGTCTGGTTATTTTGTGCTGACAGCCTTCACCCACTTCCAGTAAAATATCTGAGAATTGGTTGGCTTCTTTGGTGCAGAGACTTAGCGCCTGCCCTGAGGCTCCACAGAGAAGAGGACCTGACCAGACACTGAGAGTTGCTGCTGAGAATCAGGGTCCTCAGTGGTGCTGTCCGATGCCTCCTGGTCCTGCAGCAAGTGCTCCACCCTCCCTGCAGGAGCTGAAAGGGGGCTCCCATCCAAGGTCCCGTCTGTTCTCCTCAAGCACCAGAGTCCAAACCTTAGCTTCAGGGAGCAAAAGCAATGTTTCCCAGGACCACCTCTAAGTGTTGCATTTTTTCACAAGCCACCAGCCATTTTCCTTTGTGGTGAGTTCTTATTTAAAGGGAACGCAGTGTTATTTTCTGTTCACGTTACAGAGTGTAGCTCATCTTAGACAACCATGGATTTTTCAAAAACATGGATCTTCTAGACCAGTGTGGCTCAGTGATTGTCGGCCCATGAACCAGGAGGCCAGGGTTCAATTCCCAATCAGGGCACATTCAGGCTCGATCCCCTAGTAGGGGGTGTGAAGCTAATCTCAGTGATCCTCTATCATCATTGATGTTTCTCTCTCTCTCTTCCCCTCTCTGAAATTAATGAAACAAAACAAAACAAAACATGACCCTGCACAAGGCCAGGGTCAGGAGCCCTGGGTTCTCTCAGGCTGCTCCTTGGGTTCAGGGCAAGTGTGAAGAGAATCTGGAAATCATTTACTTTCCTATTTGGGCTAAAGTTTTCCTCTCTCCCATTTTACTATATTTCTTTTCTTCCCTCTCCTCCCGCTCAATGCTGTGGGATAGAATTCTCAATAGAGGTGGCTTTTAACAAACAAGAATAGCCATTGTTTTTGCTTTCAATCTGGTTTTCCCGGAGGCAAAGGAAAACAATGATCTGACTTCTTGATTGGGGAAAACAACAGTAGAAAAATCCTGTGATCACCATGCAGATTTCTACTTTAATAGACTTCCATCCTGGCTTTTTTGGACCTCAGTCTTCTGGAGTAATGTATGCCTAGTAAGAAGAAACTTTTCATACCTTGTGTAGCTATTAGCATATGAGGAGGTAGCTGGTTTATGGGAAGGTCTGAGTATAAAATCTGATGCTATTTTACAGTAAAGTCTGTATCTCCTTTAAGAAAAGTCTTCTTAATTGTCCTATTTTTCGTTACCCATCTAAAAAGTGTAGCAGTTGAATTTAATACTTAGTAATTATGCTCCCAAGCAATGTGTAGGCAAATATTTTAGGCAGCTATGTCTCTGCCAATTTCCTGCTGCAATTTTCAACCCTACCATTCTTGATGTTACATAAAATGTAGAGAGAAGCCATTGTGTAAACACACTTTTTCAGAGCTAAAAATGAAAACTTTTGATGTACTGAAATCTCACTTGCCCAGACTACTCTCCGAAATCAGTGAATTCTATGAATCTGCTTTCTATTAAAAAAGGTTCGGAGATTAATGGGAAGTGTACGTTATATTTTCATAATAAGTCTCATTTATTGAAACGTACAAGGTGGCTGCTAATGTGTTCAGTATTGAATCTACATCATCTCATTTAATGCTTACAGCAACGCTGTGACATAAATATCAACATTAGGCTCTTTTTCAGTTAAGAATTCTGAAGGTTAGAAACATTAAGTAATCTACCCAAGGCTATTCAACTAACAAATGACTGAAGAATTATGGACCTGTTTCTTTTTTTTTTTCTTTTTCTTTTTTGGGCCTGTTTTTTAATGAATGGGGATGGATTTTGTGCAAAGATGGCTGCCAGAAATTCCTCCCATCCCCGAATGCCTAAGCCGCTCCTCTCACAAAGGGGTGGACTCTGTGTCCTCTCCCTTTGAATCTTTTTTTACTCTCCCCTTGAGTTTTGACTGCCCTTGTGATTTGATTTGACCAACAGAATATGTTGGAACGGATATTTTGCCAGACCCAGGCCTAGGCCTAAGAGGCCTGCCAGCTTATCTTTTTTCATGTTGGACAATGGCCACCATGTAAGGAAGCCCAACTACCTTGCAGGTGAGATACCTTGTGGAGAGAAAGCTGCCTTGGAGAGTGAGAGTCTAAGCAGGGAGAGAGAAGGAGGGGTCCAGCCAACCCCTGGCCATCGTAGCCTTTCTGTTGGAGATACCAGACCTATGACTGAAGTCTTGTGGATCCTTCTCCCCTACTTTACTGCCTCAACCAAACCACATAGAGCAGAGGCCAAATCGCAAAATCACAAGCAAATCAACAGCACTGGTTGTTTCAAGCTCTTTGTTTTGGGAGATCTGTTAGGCTGCAAGTGATAATGGATCCATCAATGTAAATGTCAGCCTCTTTGATGGCAAACTTTTTAATTAAATTTATTATAAAACAAATCTGATGTTTATTTTATTTAAGCAAATTAGGTGGTATTACTATTTCACGGGTAGCAAGAAAAAGTCATGGTGCAAGTGTGAGCAAAAAAAACAAGCGAAGAGTAAAAATTCTTCATTCACAGCTATGTTTGTCTGTTACTAAAACTGCCCTCATTAACATCGTTAGTGTTTATACACCCACAGTTGCCATAGAAATGTTTTCAAACAAAATCAACTTTAAGTAGTGTGACTCTAAAAAGAAGTTTCTTAGTTGACTCACTTCCCATTTACTGAAAACTACCATGTGTTTTAGGTTGTATATATACCTCAGTCATGGTCTTCATGAAAATATTACAGAAACTTAAACTACATTTAAGATCTGATATGAATTTAAGATATTTTTATATTTGATATATCACTATGAAATATTCTGATAGTTTCCTTTATATTAATTAGGAAATTGTCTTTCCATCAATCTCTATTCATTTTATATTTAAAGGTATCTTTCTAAACATAATTTGTATACAAATTTTAATTCCATCTGATACTTCACACATACTTGCATGTTCTTCCCAACAAAGATGATATTAAAAAATATTGAAATTATTTACTATTAAACATTTAAATACAAAAATATTTAAACTACAAAATATTTCAAAACACACAATACATGAGCATTAGTTTATTTTGCTGATATTATTTGGGAGCAAGTATGAAAAATTTTAAACACAATTTAGAAATATGGGGATTGTTAAATAAATAATGATACACTCACTACACAATGAAACACTATGAAGCCATTTAAAACTTTACCCACATGGCTAAGTGAAATAATTAATATATTGCAAAGCAATATGTAATAAAATCTTATGTTGTTAAAATAATATCTATAAGTATAGAATTCTAAATTTGTTCCGTGATATTTAAAAATTACATAATAAATGTCTTAGTAAGCATGAAAAAGTCCTCGTTAATGTGAGGCAAAAAGAAAAAGACATGCACACTATAATCAGAAAGACAGATATAAATCCTGTCTTTGCCACTTGGTAACTTGGTCTGATGTCATGATTCCAGGCAATAATCTGACATACCTGAATCTGTTTCCTCATCTATAAAATGGGGGAATAAGATATTTTTAAAAAATTGGCCCAGCTGTCATGGCTCAGTGGTTGAGTATCGACCTGTGAACCGGAAGGTCATGGTTTGATTCCCGGTCAGGGCACATGCCCAGGTTGCAGGCTCCATCACCAGAGTGGGGTGTGCAGGAGGCAGCTGATTACTGATTCTCTTTCATCACTGATGTTTCTATCTCTCTCTGCCTCTCCCTTCCTCTCTGAAATCAATAAAAAAGTATATTTAAAAAGTATGATACACGTACCGAATGATGCTCCGGAAATGGCAGTTACAACTTTTAAATGAGAGCATGAGTCTAGCCCTGACATTCATCCTGTCTTCTAGCTCTGTATTGCTGTGTCTGAAGAAGGTTGCTTAGGTGTCTTTTCAGCAGCTCTGAGCTTCCTCAGGGGTGTTCTTGGCATTCCAAAAAGTCCAAATCAAATTTTATTAAAAGTGTAATTTAAAAACATACCTAGCGCCCATGTGCTTGTGTTTCAATTAAATGAGCACAAAGTTCAGGGGTGCCTGCTCAACGCATGTTTTCCTCAATGAGTACTGTTCATTTACAAAATCGGAAAGGTGATATACTACAACATATTGTTAGCATTTATTGCAGGAGTTTTTGTTTGACTAAAGTACTTAGTAAACATTAATTTATTTTACTGAAATGAAATAGTTATTTTTCAACCTAAGAAAGAGAAACTGATTACCAATGGAAAACTAAAAAGACTGACATAGATTTGGCAAGAGGTATCGGGTTTAAGAAAAAATAAATAAAAAGATCACTGCAATAAACACAAATGACTCACATGGACCAAACTGGTGAAAAGAAATAAAAAGAGAGCAACTTGGCCAGAATACTTACATAAGGTCATCCAATGAGAGAAGACATACTATGTGTATGTGTATGTTCTTGTCACATTGGTGCAAACAAACATAAAGAAGATATGCCACTTTGTAAAAATGTATGGCATATACACATACTACCACAGAAGGAAAAATATTATGTACTTAAGCTATTTTTATACATGATTCATTCTTTCATTTTTCAGTATTCCTAAATAAGCAATTAGCCAGTGTTTACTGTATATTAAGTATATGGTAGTTAGCAATGTCAAAAAATCCAAAAGCTGTTTTTTATATGTTTTCACATATTCACTCTATATTACATAAACTAAAAGTAATCAAAGAGGATTGAGCATCCTATGAAGCAAGTTGAATAATGCTATTTATAGTAAATATTATGAAGATTGCTATAAAATTTTCAACTTTTTAAATTGGAAATTATATGGGTAGTAAGTACAAAACTATAATTTTATACTGAATATTTAAATGGGACCAGAGAGACAAGTAGATAGATTCCAGTTTTGATATGGATATAAAGATAAACAAATGCCATTAACTAAGTGTCTCTCCCTTAAGAACTCGGATAAACCACCTGAGATCTTGTAGTAATTTTTTTAAAAAAAAATATTGATTTTTTTTAATCCTCACCCAAAGATATGCTTATAGATTTTTGGAGAGAGAAAAAGGGAGAGAGAGAAAGAGAGAGAGAGAGAGAGAGAGAGAGAAGAAGAAGAAGAAGAAGAAGAAGAAGAAGAAGAAGAAGGGAAGAGAAACATCAATCGGTTGCTCCCATATGTGCCCCAACTGGGGATGGAACCTACAACCCTTTTGTTGCATGAGACGATTCTCCAACCATCTGAGCCACCCAGCCAGGGCTTTCCGTTATTTTTTATATTTTCAACTCTGGCAATGTTTGGTGATTAAAAATGATACATACTTACTAATATAGCAATGATATAATTTGAATTCAATTCTTAAAACAGAATAGGTTTAAGTATTTGGAATAAGGATTCAACAGTATAAACCTCTGGACTTTCTGGAGGGGGGGATTTACTGCATAATTGATTAACTCATAAAATTACAGTGTATCTTTATTTTTTAAATATATTTTATTGATTTTTTTTACAGAGAGGAAGGGAGAGGGATAGAGAGTTAGAGACATAGATCAGCTGCCTCCTACACACTCCCTACTGGGGATGTGCCCACAACCAAGGTACATGCCCTTGACCGGAATCGAACCTGGGACCCTTGAGTCCGCAGGCTGACGCTGTATCCACTGAGCCAAACCGGTTAGGGCTACAGTGTATCTTTAAAACAGTATTTTTGAACAAAAAATTAGGTATAAGTTGGCTGAGATAACAATCTATCACCTCTTTTTGTATTAACACTTACCAAGAAATATGAGGGTTTTGTGTGTATTATTTTTTTAAATCCCATTACTCCTTTTTAGCTTTTAGATCAGTTTAATTGCCATTAAGCAGAAAGTGTAAGGTAAGCTGTTAAGTAAAAATAAGTTAGCATTTGTAACCGCCTGCCTGGAGGAGTCACAGTGATTTGACAATGTGCACACCTCGTAAAAGAATGCAAATGGACGCTCTGCCTGAAAAAAATCACAGCCATCTTTCTCTAACCTCTGATTTCAATTTAGAATTCACGAGCCTTCTCATTGTTCTTATTGCTGATGGACTTGTTAACAAATACATTATGAAGGCACTCAAGGAGTTCCCTGACAAAGGAGTTAGTTACACTCACACCAAAGAGTGGGTCTGTGCTCCTGGCAGTATTCAGGCTGTGAAAAGCCAAAGCATCCCTCTGCTGAGAAATCAACGCCCAACAACTGTTTCACTTTTCAGACTCACAGCCATCGCAGTGTTCTGTAATTCTTAGCCTCAAAATCCACAGCTTTGTTTTCTGAGCGTTGCTTCATGCCGTAATCAAAGGAAGCAAATCATATGTCGCCTTCTATTTACATGGCTTTACGGTTTCTATATTTTCCTAGGTTTAAATCCAGTGAGGTGGTAGCCTAGCTGTGATACCTTTTAAGAAACTGTTGACTGCACTGTGCGGGGAGAGGCGCCATTTGGAAGCCAGTTTCCAGTGGGATACAGTATAAACAAGGCCTATTCTTCCTGTCTTTCATTCTCATTAGCAGGGGAAGGCTACCATCAGCTCTCGCTGCTGTGTCCAGGCTTGACAGTTCTGCGGTCATAACTCATAAAGCATTGGGATCCAGGAAATTTGTTAGACTTCAAAAATGAAAAGAACGGCATAATTTTTATTTCTTAAATAAAATAAAGTCTGATTTAGAATGCAGATGTTTCTGGCTTTGATGTCGCAATGTTCTGGGTAAGCATATTAATGAGACTCAGCTGTATTAGTTTAGCTCAGGTAGATTGGAGTTTTATGATCTTGTGAAGTTGAAAGAATAATTGTGTTCTTTTTTTATAAATGCTTTTGTGGATCATCCCCCCCCACAAAAAAAATTAAAGCAGAGGTTTCTCTGTCTCAGATGGCATACTCTTTTAACATGAACAATATGGATATTGGCAATATTTATTGTAAATCTCTATCAAGGAGGACTTTCTTTTTGAAGAGGAGTTTGGTGGCAACATTTAAGTGGCTCAGAAAAGTTTAAGCAAGTAAAATAGTAGGCATATTTTCCATGGTTGGCTGTTTTCCATGCAATGGGTGTGTTTTTTTAGAACACATTCTTGGCCTTTATCGAAAAACCACAGATAGCTATAATTTGGGTTGCTTTTACAGATAATTTATGACTTTTGCACTCAACTTAATGGCCCATAAAGAACTCAAACCAGCAGTGCTAGGCATTGCTTTAGCAGTCGAAGGATTCCGGAGGCTGAGAGGGATTTTAGAAAGGGACTTCCATGTGAGTAGAAATTTTGAATTGGACTTAGAACATTGTTCCTTGATACAAACATCATCTGTTTCAAAGTTACACCCTGGCTGCTCTGCCTCTGGCCAAAAGAGAATTGTTGATGTGTTTTAGGTAACCTCTTTTTTTAATATGCAAGTATTCGATAAAGCAGTTGTCAAGCTAGGAAAGTAAGGAGAATCTGTTTGTGACCACTCACTGGACCTAGGCTGAATGTATGTATTTCGGCCAGAGCAACAGATGCCTGTGATTTCTCTTCTCCACGGGTTTTAAACAGTTAACATCACCTGCTGCTGTTTGTGGTGAAACCCCACAGGAAATGAATGCCAAAGGTACAAGATGAAAGAGAAAGTAATTTTCTGGGAGGGGAGGAAGAGTAATTTTGTGCTGTGAGGTGAAAGGGTGAGAAGCCAAAAGACGTGTGAGGAATTACTTATGAAAGTGGAAATGAGGGTACAAGTTAAGGCAAGGGGAACAAATACAGGAAAAGGAAAAAGAAGACAAAGCCTTGAGCCACAGAGAAAGATAATGGGACTATAGATTGAAATATACATCTAGAAGGTGCTATTCAGAAAGTAAGTCATGTAATATATATAGAGAGAAATATCAGAAACCTAGTAAAATATTGCATACTAACTCAATATATGCTTGATGGGAAATATTGTTAATACATTTTTATTGATTTCAGAGAAGAAGGGAGAGGGATAGAGGGACGGAAACATCAATGATGAGAGAGAATCACTGATTGGCTACCTCCTGCACACCCCACACTAGAGATCAAGCCCGCAACCCAGGGGTGTGCCCCGACGGAGAATTAAACTGTGACCTCCTGGTTCGTAGTCGATGCTCAACCACTGAGCAATGCCAGCCGGGTGGGAACTATTTTAACAGATAAGTATTCTTAGATATTTCTAATTCCTCCCTGTTATGAATAATTTTATTAATTTTCTTTTTTTCTGGTCTTTCTTTGGAAGAATAAAGGAATGTGTAGAGAGGATGAGCAGGAGATGCAAGGACTTCTAGAATTATTATTAGAAAGGAGATAAAATCACAAGGATACATAGGTAGATGACAGATAGATGATAGATAGATTACAAATATGATTGTGGGCTGAACTGGGGAATAGAAAGATAGGTATTTGCAGGGGTGGGGGGTCAGTAGGCTGTGGAATGAAATGGGGAAATTATTGCTCTGTATTGTCAACTTGAAACATCAGAAGATATTTAAACAAGTTTCAATAAGCTGGTTGTTATTGAAACTATGTTTATGTGAACATAGCACTGTTTTAGGACTCGGCCTCTATAGGTGAAAATGCACACAAACCAAATATTGGAGTGTTTGTCTCACTTAAAATCGTTGTTGATAAATTTATCACTGGTGAATAGCAAGCATTCATCACTGGCTATCAGTATCAACTGCATGTCAGACTCTTTCTCTTCTGGACACCATCTAAATTTAAAAAAAAGAATAGTGGGATGAGATCTCTAAGAACTACAACTTGCATTAGTTTGGGAGAAAAGTATATTCTCTAAGGACAATTCAACGTTGTCAAAATTAGTAGAGATGAGAAAACAGTGGCACAAATGAAATAAAGAAAAAATGGCCCTAGCTGGTTTGGCTCAGTGGGTAGAACATCAGCCTGCAGAAAAAAGGGTCCCGGGTTCGATTCTGGTCAAAGGCACATGCCTGGATTGCAGTTCGATCCCCACTGGGGTGGGCGGGGCGGGGTGGGGGGTGCGTGCAGGAGGCAGCCAATCAGTGATTCTCTTTCATCACTGATGTTTCTATCCCTCTCTCCCTCTCCCTTTCTCTCTGAAATAAAAGAAAAAATGAAGGTGGCAAGTGGACTGTCGTTCAGTAGTGGTAGCAGTGAGAGCAGCACCACATATTATACTCCCGAGGAAAAAAGAAGTGTGGACATTATGCAAGCAGACTGATAAGGGTGCAGCCCCTGCAGCGGAAGGCCAGATGGTAGTGAGTTTTCTGAAGCCAGTTTTGTTCTTAGAAGCAGAGGATTCAAGGCTACACAAGGGGTGACGAGGTGAGTCTCACTTTAGAGAGCAGTCAGTTTCTATGTTGTCACCAAAAGGAGCAAGGCATTCGGGGAGAACTTAGAAGTGTAGCACAGGAACATCAAGCTCATCAAATAACGAGTAATAGATATGGACCAGGCATGTCATTTGTATTGGTTTTCTATTGCTTAATGATGAGCAATGACTGTGCTAGGTTTAGGAACAATATGAAAATGTAACTCTATGTAAATTAGGTTAGAGTTAGGGTTTGTAATTACTTATAAAGGAAAAAAAGATACAACCCTTCATTCCTATAGACAGTATGGTGATTTACCTCAAGTGTGGGCACAAGTGTGTTTGAGGTGGGTAGAAATGAAGACGCACATGGGCATGCTGCAGCCTGCCTCCCTACACACATTCTGAGTCTCCTGACCTGGGATTTTGGTTACCCTTTGGGTTTAGTTGTTTTTGTTGTTGTTATAATGTTCTCCATTTAAACTTTTCTCTGATAAGCATACATTTATGCAATTGGGAGTAAGTCATTAATATTCTCTAAATTGATGTTTTTCTAATTTTTAAGTAATGAATGATGCAATTATTTTAAAACCACTTCTAGAAGATGAATAATTTATTACTATGATTCCTTCCTTCTCTACTATGTGTGAATTTAATCTCCCCCAATCTCTCTTTCCTCCCTTTAACACTTTTACCTATTAAATCATTCCTTTAACATCCAATTTATAATGCCATTAAACATATATCTAAAATTTGTCCTGCATTTAACTGTTTTCAACACACATTGTCAGCCCCATGTTTCTCATTTTTTAATCTTCACTTTTAGTATATAAATTATATGAAGTAGAACTTGTTTCCATTTTGGTTCTTTTCCTCTTCTTTCAAGATATATTTTATCTTGATTTTCTAAAATGTGAATATGATATATTGAGGAGTGTCTTTTGTTGGTGGTGGTGGTGATGTTTTGTTATTGTTGTTTGTTTGCCTTTTTTGCATTTATCCAAAAATGGGTAAGTATTGCCATTTTCACACAGTTCAGCTGATATTGACCACATAAGGATTTGAACTGAGTGCATATTCTCCCATCTCCTATACACTTGGAATTCCTGCCCCTTAATTCTTTCTACTCAGAAACACTTCCTACCACCTCCCTCAATTAGGTGAGAAAATTGTTGTATTTGTATGCCAAAAAACATAGGCAATTTCATATTGTTCTTCCCTCATGCACATTTTTTTATCCATTTAAAAATAATAATGAAAGGAAAGCAGTTTTTTTCTGATCCTGTGTCTGAAAATCCTCTCCATCACCATGCAAACTGTACTTATTCCACACCCTCCTCTCCTCCATGGTGGGAGCAGTGGCTAAACCAGGGGTGGGCAAACTTTTTGACTCGAGGGCCACAGTGGGTTCTTAAACTGGACCGGAGGGCCGGAACAAAAGCATGGATGGAGTGTTTGTGTGAACTAATATAAATTCAAAGTAAACATCATTACATAAAAGGGTACGGTCTTTTTTTTTTTTTTTTAGTTTTATTCATTTCAAACGGGCCGGATCCGGCCCGCGGGCCGTAGTTTGCCCACGGCTGGGCTAAACTCTTGGCTTTCTGTTTTATGATAACTTTTTTTCCCACCATCTTTAAGGTATATAATGAGTTTTTGTTTTGTTTTGGGTTTTTTTTCAATATTTGAATACATTTTTTTGGTAAAATTCCTACTTTGACATAGGAATCCTGCAGGTTTTTTAAAATGTTTTTTTCTCCACCTCTGATTATTTTTCTTTTAATATCATTGCTTTTAAAATTATTTTTCCATTGGGTTCAAAACAGGGAGTACTATTTTTATCAAATATTCTGAAACTGTGACCTTTAAATCAAAGTATATGCAAGAAAATAATTTTCCACTGTAAAATGTTACTTTATCCAGTAAATGGTGCTTAAGTATCTGCATATATACAGTGTTAAGGAAAGTAGGTAATTTGTAATTGCATTTTGAAGATACTAGAGCTCAGAGTCAGATCAGATCCTGCTAATCAACTCCCAGCTTCAAAGGGCTAATGCAGCATTACCATATACTCCCTAAGAGCAGCATTTCCAGGCATCAAGGTGATATAATGATCGCAGACACAAGAGAAAGGTTTCAATTAAGGGTAGCATAGCAGCACGCTACTAAAGGCACTCAGCATCTCGCTAATTAAAGTACAATAAGCCCACAAAAGTCATCAAACATTATACTACCAGAGGCAAAATAGAAAACTGATGAACCAAAGCAATTGTTTTGTTTTTAAAATCAAAGTGCCAATACACTACTGACTAATGAAATAAGAATGAATACGGGTCTCTAAGGGATGAAATAGTATCAAGTATTGAAATTTTAAATCAACGCTTTAACCAGTTGAGAAGAAGTGGAAGTGGGGAGATCTGAATATGCCCCCAAGTTACAGTAGGTAAATACAAATATATAATTTTATTGCATTAAAGTTAATGTGTAACATGACTGAACAAATATCCTTATCGAATATCTAATGTAAGAAAATCAGTGAGCAAACTAAATTATGCATTCTTATGCTTATCAGTGAAATACTCTTGAAATGAAACCATGTTTAGCTTCAACATTTCTCTTTGTGCAGGAGATGTGGCGTTACATCAATGGCTGTTAGACTGAAAGCCACAGGCAAATCAAATAAGTAAGCATAAGAGTACACAATTGTAGGAGTCAATTAAGTAAGCCAATTGAATGCTTAGGAGTATACTTTTTCTAAAACAGAAATGGAAAACAATTTTTTTTTTCATTAGGAGCTATAATCACTGAATAGGCATCAACAAGTGAAGGACATTATTTTATAGATGCAATAATCAAAACCATTTTAACTTTGTGGTGATGTAATTTGGGTTTGTAGTCTGTGGTTTTAGGGCCCCATGCACATCAAAGCATGTAAGACAGGTCCAAAGCATTTTGAAGAGATATAAAGAGTATAATTAAAAATAGCATGATGGGTGCTCAAAGGAATTCTTTGAAAGATCTCAAATAAACAGGACATTAATGAGAATGCTGTAATAATGGGCTATGATTCTCAGTTGTATAATGTGAATTACAACATATAATTATAGCATTTACAATCCAAGTTATGAAATCAGCTAGTACGAATGGCCAATGTCCACACATGCTGTTGCTAATGGCTGGCAAATACACACAGCAATCACTGTGGTTTAATAGAACTCCAGTTCTCATCTTTTATCTTTGAAAGCCAATTCACTGAAATCTAGCATTTGAGCTAATCCTTCCACAAAGTGTTTAAACAAGCAAATTTGGGGCATTTTCCCAATATTTTTATGTGAAAGAAGGAAGACACATACTGTATCAATGAAGGATATCCAAGCAATCACTGTCACTATGGAGTAATTACATATGATTGTTCCCAGTCCTATCAAATATCAAAAGTTGTCAGTTCTTTCAGCCAGTGTTGGGAGATACATATTCACAGGTCATAGGGATATCTTAGATTTATCAACCCTTGTGAACTGGAAAGGCACTGTTGATTTTGCAAAATGAAAAGCAAAAAACAAAGAGAAGTAGTCTACCTCCAATGTTATTATCTACACCTATATATTACCCTTAATTGAGAGACATCGTCACCAGATAGGAGAAACCAACAATAAATTGGTATTTGTTTCAAATTGGCATTCATATAGATGGTTTATATATCTATATGTTTGCTTAAAAAAAAAACAACAAAAAAAACTAGAGCCTGAAAGGCAGGATTCAAAGGAACCTGCTATTCTGAACACGTACAAAGGAAGTGGTTTCCTTAGCAACAGGAAATAGGTGCCAGCTCTCAGGAGCGATACTTCCACCCATGCCCCTTTTGAGTTTGGTAATGTTTCCAAGCTCAAGTAGGAAAGAGAGACTGAATGTATCATGTAGAAACAATACTGCTAGTTAGGGACCCTTCGAAGAGCTGATGAGCTGGCGAATCCCTTGTTTACGCTTGTTGGCATGACAGTGGTAGCCATCCTGGAGGCTGGGTTACTTTTATCCTCTATGTATAGTCCTCCAGGTATGGAAGCTCTTAAAACTATGTTCTTGATTCTTAATAAATGAGAAGGCCCATCCTGATAAAATAGCCACACATAGAAACAAAATCACAGGGTTTTGTACAAACATGTAGTCATTCCATCAATTTCTGAATTCACCTACGATTGAGTCACCTGTTCTTTTTAAACAGACATAGCAACACCAATTATATAGGAAATATTTTAAACACATTAGGAAGAGCATTACATTAATTAGTTAATGCCATGAACCCTTCAATGGTAAGTCTAAAACAGACATATAAAGATTTGTTTTAACTTATGTTTTTAGCAACACCTTTGATGTTTGACACGATGAAGATGTGCGAGAAATGGAATGAATAAATTGGTCCTTTTTTATGTGTTTCTTTTTTTCTGAATCATTAAATCTTATTTTACTGTAAGGAATCATACAAATCAGAACTTTCTGAGGTAATTCTATTTGAATACTTAATTTATCATGCACTCTCTTAGAGGTTGGGAATATAAAAGTGAAGAATGGGAAGCCCTGGCCCCCAAAAGGCCTGCAGTCATATTTACTATGGAACTTCAAGAATTCAAAATAGCTTAATAATTAGGTCCATTTTTCCTGTAATAGTTCATAATTCTGTAAATGAATATTCTTGCATCACATATAAATTTCATAATTATTATGCTTAGTAATAATATAGGACTAAAGAAAAAAAATGAAGCCATACAATTAGTCACTGACAAAAGTCTTTAGTAGGAATTTGATTACTTTAGATGTTTTGAAAAAAAATTTGTGATAACTCTTATGAAGCAAAGGAGGCTGGGAAAACACATTTTATGTAGAGATAGCTTAAATGTTTAAAGTTGTAGTGATGGTTAAAGAAAAAGTCACTCTTGATCCAAGTGAAATAGTATAATTAAGCAAAATTCAAAGCATGTCTCACAAAATACATTTATCTCAAAATTAAAATAGTTTTATTTATCATAGAAATAATCCGTGTGGAGTTAGAAAATGCAGAATAGTTCACTTAAATACATAGCAAATACTGGTGATCCCATCATCTAACTGATCTTACCATAGAAAACAAATACAAACAATAATTCTAGAGGAGTTAATTTTACTAAGTTATTATCCTGTGCCACCTCTTGTGCAATGTTGTTTATATGGATTGAGTTCATCTCATTTAATAAACTTGCCAACAATGGGAAATAGGTAATATTAATATCCTGATTTCATTAAGTAATGAAAGTAAATAACATGCCCAATGTCAAGCAGCTAGAAAATAGATTAGGAATATCTATAAAATTGTGTATATATCTATATAATAAAAGCCCAAGCGACCTTTATGGTGGAATGACCAGAATGACCGGTCACTATGATGCATACTGACCAATAGGGGGCAGATGCTCAATGTGGAGCTGCCCCTGGTGGTCAGTGCGCTCCCACAGGGGGAGTGCTGCTCAGCCAGAAGCAGCTGCAGTGCTAAGGAGCAGCCAGCCGAGTGGTAAGGAGCAGCAAGCAGGCGGGCGGTAAGGAGTGAGGGGTTCCAGACTGCAAGAGGGTGCAGGCCTGGCGGAGGGACCCCTCTCAGTTAGACCTTTAAGGCATGATGGAATACATGTTGTATATAGTGTCTCTCTTTCCTTTCAGACAAAGTAATTTAATACAAGAGGTGTTATTCTATTGTGCAGTTGTATTTCTACCAATTTATTTCAAATGCAAAGTGTAGTGTAAAGATGATAAATCTGAAAGTGGTATTACCTGAATAGTTTATCCTACATGTTTTTCAGTAACTAAGAATGTTTAAAAGAAGAGAAAACATTATAATGAGGAGAAAATTACCATTTATTTGCTGAAATACCTACATGAGCTCTCTCACTGCTGTGCAAACGTGTTTTGATCATTAAGAGTGGATAAAAGGGAAAAATGAATTAAATTTTAAGAACCTTGAACAAGAAAATAAAGTGACTGCAAAGTGTTAGAATGGGGGCATTGGTTACACCATTGGGACTAAATTTATCTGGGTCTTTGTACATAAATGTTAATTGAACTTTGTGCTCTTTAGAATTTGTTTACTAGGTTCTGCAGATACTCCAGTGAGTGAAACAAGTTAATTGTATTCATGGATAATCCACTCTAGATGGTCTCTGAATTTTGTTATAAAAAAGAAGAAGGTGCCCAGCCCCTGTTGCTCAGTGGATGAGCATTGGTCTATGAACCAGGAGGTCACAATGTGATTACAGATCAGGGTACATGCCTGGGTTTGCCAGCTGGATCCCCATTAGGAGGCATGTAGGAGGCAGTGGATCAATGATTCTCTCTCATCACTGATGTTTCTATCTCTCTTGCCCTCTCCCTTCTTCTCTGATCAATCAAATTATATATATATATATATATATATATATATATATATATATATATATATATATATATTGTTGTTGTTAAAAAGATAAAGGAAACAATCCTGGTTCCTGATGAATAGAGTGCAGGAACCAAAGGAAGGTGATGGGACCTCTAGGCATCCTATCAGAATCCAGGTCCTCTGAGCTGCTGCTTCTTCTGTTTCCTCACAGACAAGAAGCAGGGGTGGTCTTTCGTTTCTAAAAAAAAATCCTTTATATATTCTACAACTCTTATTTCATGTTGTGAAGTTTTATTAGGGTCCCGCGGCTCCATGGGGTGCTGTTCCAGGGTAGAGTGAAGTTGATTGTATATTTAGATTTTGTATTATCCTTTCCATGGTGCAATATATAAACAACCACAATTCCTTGCTTGTATAGCTTTTCATATATTTAAAAATATTGTTATTCCTCATACTACTTATTATTCATAGCATCTTTTAAGGTAAAGGTGTACTTAATATTAATAAGAATATGAAGTAATTGAATATTAGAAAGTCTAATGCCCTTAGGTATGGAGGTACTGTGGATAGAGCAGAGGAGGAAATTTGGATTTCTACACTCAGTTTCATTTACTACTTAGTCTCTTTGGTTAGGTCCTGAGTAACAAATTTACTATAAACAAGCACGTGTTTATTTACTCAGGAGATATATTTGTAAGACTGAAATCAATGATTAACTGACCACACTAAGTATATTTAAAAGAAACATCAATATTGCCCGTTGCATTTCTTTTTAGATAAGGTATCTCAAGATTTTCCCCCAATTCATTTATTAAGTCTAATAATTTTTGATGGAGTCTTTAGGGTTTTCTATGTATAGTATCATGTCATCTGCGAATAAGGACAGTTTTACTTCTTTTCCAACTTGGATGCCTTTTATTTCTTCTTCTTGTCTGATCACAATGGCTAGTACTTCCAGTACTGTGTCAAATAGAAGTGGTGAGAGGGGGCATCCCTGTCTTGTTCCTGTTTTTAGGGGAAATTCTTTTAGTTTTTGCCCATTGATTATGATGTTGGCTGTGGGTTTGTCATATATGGCTTTTATTATGTTGAGGTATGATCCTTCTATTCCCACCTTGCTGAGAGTTTTTATCAAGAAAGGGTGTTGAATTTTGTCAAATGCTTTTTCTGCATCAATTGATATGACTATGTGATTTTTACCTCTCAATTTGTTTATGTGATGTATCACGTTTATTGATTTGCGGATATGGTATCATCCTTGCATCCCCTGGATAAATCCTACTTAGTCATGGTGTATGATCTTTCTGATGTACTCCTGGATCTGATTTGCTAGAATTTTGTTGAGGATTTTTGCATGTATGTTCATGAGGGATATTGGCCTGTAATTCTCTTTCATTGTGTTGTCTTTATCTGGTTTTGATATTAGGGTGATGCTGGCTTCATAGGATGAGCTTGGAAGTGTTCCTTCCTCTTGAATTGTTTGTAGTAGTCTGAGGAGGATAGGTTTTAGTTCTTCCTTGAATGTTTGGTAAAACTCCCCAGTGAAGCTGTCTGGCCCCAGACTTTTCTTTGCTGGAAGCTTTTTGATGACTGCTTCCATTTCTTCTATAGTTATCGGCCTATTGAGATTTTTAGAATCTTCCTGATTGAGTTTTGGAAGGTTGTATTTTTCTAGGAATACGTCCATTTCCTCCATGTTGTCTAGTTTGTTATAATAGAGTTGTCCATAGTATTTTTTAACAATCCTTTGTATTTCTGTGGGGTCTGTTGTTATTTCGCCTCTTTCGTTTCTGATTTGGTTTATTTGGGTCCTCTCTCTTTGCTTCTTGGTGAGCCTGGCTAGAGGTTCATCAATCTTGTTTATCCTTTCAAAGAACCAGCTCTTGGTTTCATTGATCTTTTGTATTGTTTTTTGGTCTCTATGTCATTCATTTCTGCTCTGATCTTTATTATCTCCTTCCTACACAAAAATAAACTAAAATAGATAAAGGACTTAAACATAAGACGGGAAACCATAAAACTACTAGAGGAATCCACAGGCAGCAAAATCTCAGACATATGCCGAAGCAGTTTCTTCACTGATACTGCTCCTAGGGCAATGGAAACTAAAGAGAAAATAAACAAATGGGAATACGTCAAAATAAAAAGCTTTTGCACAGCAAAAGAAACCATCAACAAAACAACAAGACAGCCCACTGCATGGGAGAACATATTTGCCAATGTTATCGCCAATAAGGGTTTAATCTCCAACATTTACAGGGAACTCATACAACTTAACAAAAGGAAGATAAACAATCCAATCAAAAAATGGACAAAGGACCTAAATAGACACTTTTCAAAAGAGGACAGAAGGAAGGCCAAGAGACATATGAAAACATGCTCAAAGTCACTAATCATCTGAGAGATGCAAATCAAAACAAAAATGCGGTATCGTCTCACACCTGCCAGAATGGCTACCATCAACAAATCAACAAACAACAAGTGTTGGAGAGGATGTGGAGAAAAAGGAACCCTTGTGCACTGCTGGTGGGAATGCAGACTCGTGCAGCCACGGTGGAAAACAGTATGGAGTTTCCTCAAAAACTAAAAATGGAACTCCCATTTGACCCAGTGATCCCACTTCTAGGAATATATCCCAAGAAACTAGAAACACCAATTAGAAAGGATATATGCACCCTTATGTTCATAGCAGCACAATTCACCATAGCTAAGATTTGGAAACAGCCTAAGTGCCCATCAGCAGATGAGTGGATTAAAAAACTGTGGTACATCTACACAATGAAATACTACACTATGGTAAAAAAGGAGTTCTTACCATTTGCAACAGCATGGATGGAACTGCTGGAGAGCATTATGCTAAGCGAAATAAGCCAGTCAGAGAAAGATAAATATCACATGATCTCACTCATTTATGGAATATAATGAACAACATAAACTTATGAACAAAAACAGATCCAGAGACAGAGAAACATCGATTAGACCGTCAAACCTCAGAGGGAAGGTAGGGGAGGGTGGGGGTAAGGGGGCGAGATCAACCAAAGGACATATAAGCATGCATATAGGCCTAACCAGTGGACACAGACAACAGGGGGGTGAGGGCATGAGTGGCGGGATGGGGGGTAATGTGGGGATAAGGACACATATGTAATAACTTAATCAATAAAGAAATTAAAAAAAAGATTTTCCCCCCAAAAAATATTGAGTTGCTTGGTAAACACAGAATTGGTCTATGAGAATTGAGAAGTTTCATAGGAGTGATTCTGATCAACTGTGGAGGTCTCATGAATTATACACTACCAATTTGGGGATACTTCTGATTATTTAAAATGAGAGCATACTCATCCTATGGACTGTGCTAGAGAAATCCTGATAACTTCTTCCTCAACTTCTGTTTTGTCCCCCTAGGCTCTTGGATGATCATCATCATTGAGTTTGCACCTGTTATTATATCATTCTTTCTCATTTTAACATACTCCCTTTTCATATTAAAATTTTAAAAATTTCCATCTTCATTTACATTTATTAATGACTTCTGGGAGGCACCTTAATCATATCAGTAATGAGTTGTTGGCTTCAATTAAAGAATGTGGCCCTTCTCTAACCTGGTTGTCCTTTTCCTGATCTTTATCTATAAAATTTCACAGGTTACACTCACAGCCTGGCTGTCCAGTGATGACATGAGTCAGTTTTCCACAGCCCTAAAACTGTGCCATTGACTCCTTTCTTTCTTTACTTAATTGTAAATGAAATAAGGAAGGTGATATATGTTGTAAAGGTGTATACTTACAACAGAGAGAAATATACTGTAGTCCATAAAAACACACAACAATCCATGACTCCTGTTGTAAGAAATAAGTAGCATTTTTGTGATAGTTTTTCCTGTAAAATACAGGTACTGACCATTAATGTGAGAGGGGGTCAAGGAGAATCACCTCATTTTTGGTGAGACCTTAAAGGCATGATGAAATACACGCAGTGTCAGGTGTCCTTACAGAGGAGAAGGCAGGGGTAGGCAGAATGTAATATGCAATATATTCTTTAAAAGTCATGGGAATTAGTAAAAGATTTCAAAATATTCAAGTTCTGCTCGAGTTATACTTTAACTCATCAGTGATCTTGGACATGGGAGACTTTGATAGAAATCTCCTAGTGCTGAATAACCAAAGTTCTGCCTTAAGATTCAGACAATGCCGATCTACAAAGCTGCATGACAGGTTGATTGCTCTGAAGTGAGTGACGGGAATCACTCACACACAGTGTACATAGACCTGCTATTAGTTAATAGGATAGTTACGAAAACATAAGTTAAAGGGTAATTCAAATTAAGTTAAGTATGCCTAGTTTCTACATAGCATGCTCACTCTGCATTAACATTTCCAACATTCCACTTGGTAGTTACCTCCCTAATGTAGCAATCTACCTTCCATCTTTTAAGAGCCTATCTGGCAGTTTGTACCTCTTATTCTCCCTCACCCTTTTTGCCCATCCCTCTACACTCCCACCCCCATCAGCCACAGGATGTAAGGCACAGCTCAGGGAATAAGGTCAATACTATTGTAATAACTTTGTACGGTGACAGATAGGTACTAGATTTTTCATGGTGATCAGTTAAGGTATATAATTATCAAATCACTATTGTACATCTGAAACTAATATCAAATGTCAACTATACTTTAATAAAAACAATAATAGTAAAAGAATAAAAGTTTATCTGGGTAAGACATTTGCATGAGGATTAAGTCCGTAGCAACAATTAGAGTAATCTAAACTTTTGGAAGAAATTTCTCCTGTCCATCTCACATTGTATTTAAAGTGCATATCTGTAGGAAGATATTATCACAGTAGTTGGCAGACAATTCTTTAAGATGTAGAGAGGAAGTCTGGGTGACCCTTTCAGATAAAAGGCAGTAAAAAGATAATCTGGATAAAATAAGACAGTGATACAAAATGTAATATATGACAATTTGGAGAGACAATTGAGAAAAAAATGTAAGTAAGATGGATAATGAGAAGTTAAGACTATTTTAAAAAGAAGTCCAAAAACTAAAATTATATGATTATCATGGAGAGAACTAAGTTGAACATAATTTGAGGAAGACAAATAGGTGAAATGTATAAAAATTACACACAAAATTTTTAAAGTGAGCTATAATTGATTGTTAAAATAGAGAGCTAGGAATGTACCATATAAAAGAATAGGATATTGAGAGGTATTGAGGATCAATTTCTATAATGTAAATTAGCAAGTGGAAGGAAGTACTTTTGCCTTAATTAAAGTACATTAAAAGATATCTTGTATAATCAACTTCACCTCATTAATTCTTCTTGCTCTTGCATTTTATTGTTATTTTGATGTGTAAGGAAAGGGAAATAGTGGCTTTAAGCTTTAAGCTTTGGATATGTGGCTAGATTTAAGAAGTTAGATACTATAACAAATTGAGTAATTGAAATAGTGCAGATCCAATTGAGCTTTCTTCTGAACAAACATATTTATATGCATATGTATAATGAAATGGTTTAAGTGACAATTGCATAAAACAGCACATAATGGAGAACATAGATGAATAAAGTAGCATTTTAAGAAATCAAACACCTCCTCAATCTAAAATGTTGTTATTCAAAATACATTATAAAATGTGTATTAGACTATTGTTTTAACCAAACTCACAAACAAGATTTAAAAATGTAATAAGAAAGACGAAAAAAGTCATAAAGCCACTAGTCATGTCTTCATAGATAAAATAATTATCACATGTAGTTTTAAGTTAACTTTGGCCATTATGTTATTCCACTTAAATCATTGTACAGACATATAACAACTTCCATCTGGAGAAAGTGGGTAGACACAGCATTGCGACTTGATCTCTCGAACAATTAGATGTACTGCCTAACATATGCATTTATTTCTGACACTTTTATGTGGTACTAATTCAACTAAAGTAAAAAAAAAATATTAAATACCTGATAATTAACTAACAGGGGGAAGTAGAAAAACAAATTAAAAATAAAAGTAAAAGAAAAAGATAGTTTATTGAAGAGTAATCTTTTTCATTGAGTAATCTTTATTAGTTAACAGTATATGTCTGTGTTTATTTCTGGGCTCTCAAATCTGTTCAGTTAGTCTGTCTATGTTTACATCAGTACCATACTGTTTTGATTATTGTAGCTTTGTAATAATATAAATTTAAGTCAGAAAGTGTGATGCCCCAGCTTTGTTCTTGCTCAAGTTGATTTATCGCTTGAAGTCTTTTGTGGTTACATATAAATTTTGTTTGCTTATTATATCTCTGTGAAAAAAAAAAGCCATTGGAACTTAAATAGGGATTGCATTGAATCTATAGATGTCTTTGAGTAGTATGGATATTTTAACATTATTAATACTTCTAATCCATTAACATCAGATATCTTCATTTGTGTCTTTAATTTCTTTCATCAAAGTCAGTATACAGATCTTTCACTTCCTTGTTTAAATTTATTCCTAAGTGTTTTATTATTTTGATGCTATTGTAAATGATATTTTTTCTTCACTTATTTTTCCTATAGTTCATTATTAGTGTACATAAATGCAACTAATATTTTGCAACTTTACTGAATTCATTTATTAGTTCTAGTAGGTTTTTTGGTGGTCTTTAGGCTTTTATACATATAAGATATAATTTGCAAACAGAGAAAATTTTACTGCATTTTTTTCCATTTCGGTGTCGTCTCTGGAATAATCAATGCAGAAAGGATAGTCTCTTCAATAAGTTTGAAATTGAAACCTTATCTTATACCACTCACAAAATCTAACTCAAAATGGATTAAAAACCTAAATGTAAGACCTGAAACCATAAAACTCCCAGAACAAAACAGAGAGAAAACTCATTGGCATTGGTCTTGGCAACAATTCTTTTGGATATGACACCAAAGTACAAGTAACAAAGGGAAAAATAAACAAGTGAGACTCCATCCAACTGAAAAGCTTCTGCACAGTGAAAGAAATAATCAAGAAAATGAAAAGAGAACTTACGGAATGAGAAAATATTTGCAAACCACATATGTGATAAGGGCTTAATATCTAAACTATATAAAGTACTCAGACAACACAATAGTAAAAAATAATAATAATAACACAAACAGAAATACAATTTTTAAAATGGGCAAAGGACCTGAACAGGCATTTTTATAAAGAAGATGTACCATTGGCCATCAGGGACATGCAAAATTAAAGCACAATGAGCTGTCCTCACATCTGTCAGAATGCCCATTTTCAAAAAGACAACAGATAAGAAGCCTGGCAAGGGTGTGGACAAAAAGACACCTTTGGACACTATAGGTGGGAACGTAAAATATGCAGTCACTATAGAAAATAGTATGGATGTTTCTAAACAAAATAGAAATAGAACTACCATATGAGTCAGCAAACCCGCTTCTGGGCATACATTGGGAGGAAATGAAATCTGCACTCCCTTGTGTATGGCAGCATGATCCAAAATAGCCAAGACATGGGAAGCAAGTAGACACATTGCTAGACATGGTTGATGAGTAGCCGATCCAGGCCACATGAAAAGATTAAATTCGAGTACAGTCTGTGTTGACTAAATATATGATGGCTGAAGTTGAGGACTACACAGAACCCAATCTAACTAAGACAACTGAAGCCGGAAATACTAAAGGAAGACCTCTCGAAGATAGAACATGACACTGTCACATTATTGTTCAGTGACATGCTCCTAGATTGCTTCCTTTCATTAGAAGGCTTATACTTTACCAGTGTCATACTTTACCAATATAAGGACTCTACATAAAGCAGCTATTTTCTCTTTAACATTTTAAAATGTTTGCTTCAACATTTGCTTGATAAGTGGAAAAAATTATTTGGACAACATTTACTATACAGTTTTGCTTTTTTTTCCTGAAGTTCTGTCATATAGCATTTGTCACAGCTTTTAAAAATACACATGCTATAGTCTAAATTTTAAGGAAAGTAACTTTGTACATACATTTTACATAAATTTGATGTGTGCCTTTACCGTTGGATTGATTTTCAAGTAGGATCATTAGACTTACAGATCATTTGAAGAGTTTCTGGGGAGCACATTATCTAGGGAATTAGAGAACTATTCTGTGAATAAGAGATGGTATTCTGAAAATGCCAAGTCATCTGACAATATTTTTCTCACATTATATCTTGCTAATTAACAGGAGAGAGAGAGAGAGAGAGAGAGAGAGAGAGAGAGAGAGAGAGAGAGAGAGAGATATGTTAATATGACCACTTCTTCAATGTATTCAATGTAGTTGGACTGAAACATATTGTTAGGAAGGAAGCCTTAGCAGGAAGTCCTCACGAACTATTCCTAGGTTTTCCTCAGCATCTGAACTCAGTCTCTCAAATTCACACCTCATATCTGATGAAGAATGCTCTATCACCTTAAACACAGTTCTGACTCTTAATGTTTTGGACATTTTACAAAACTTGAGTCCACATTCAATGGACAAGTATCTCCTATAATATAAAGTAGCTGCTCATGTCACAGGGGACCATTTCATATATGCTGTCAGACTGTAAGTATGATTGCTAAACAGTGAGCATTTTAATAGATTCCTTGATTTTCATTAACAGATTTTTTTCTACCAAAATAAAAGTTTCTCACCTTCACTAAAATTATCCTTAAAAATTAAGGAAAATTTAAAGTTATGTACATAATTTATGTCCAACACAGATTTTCTTGGCTCTAGAATACCTGGTTAAATTTACTTAAATTTTGATAACTTTTACTAGTATTTTTGTTGTTTGGTCATAGGAGTGTACCTTGGTTAAGATTGATTTATCACATGTATTTTTAATAATTAAACATAGAACAATTGAGTAATTTATAATGAAAATATAATTTTAGTTGAAAGAAATCGTTAATGGTTTTATAAGTGAAATTTATCAAATACCAGTAATTACCAAACTCTACTTCCTATAGTGATATATAGACCCAATATTAAATTTTACAATATGGACCTTGGAGTCAAATATAAATTTTTCACTAAATGCATAGCATTATGGGGTTCTTCATCAACAAACTTGCCAATGGTTTTGCAAAGCCTAGAAAAAATAATGTTTGCTTTCCCTCCTATACACCATCTATTATTGTATATAGTCAGCCAATTTCAAATATAGAAAGCTGACTATTTTTGTGGCTGTGGAATTTGTAATGGTTGTGTTTCATTTTTCATGTGGATTGCTGACATCATCATGATGCCAATAGACAAGCTGCTACCCTAATTTCAAGCTCCATTTGCAGCATGGGACATATTCAATTGCTTACATTTATAGAATTGAAGAAATACAGACTTTCAAATAATAGAAAGCAAAATAAAGAGTACTACTGTAAAACTCTTGAAATATAAAGATTATACATCTAATGTAATTTACCTTTTCATTGTTGTACTTATAGTCCTAAGAATAAACTACATTTTGAATAAAACTAATCTTTGAAAGTTTTTAGGGATCATCATATGTAGAATCCCAGTGTTTTTAGTAATAATTTTGTGCCTTGGTACATAAAGATATTTAAGTAAAAATTTACTTTGAAACACAATAGTAAATTATTTATGCAGACGTGTCTCAGGCTGAATAAATATATTCTAGAATGAGAAGAAGATTAAAGAAGAAATGTGACATTATAATTCTAATTTGGATATTTTCTACCTCTCTCACTTAATCTTTCTATCCCTCTAACATTGTGCATAAATCTTGCCATTGCATCTGGGTACTAATGCCTGGAATTCCTTTATCTCCAAGTCTTGTTGTTATTCGTTCCTTCACAGTTCTTACTTCAAATATCATAACTGTGGGAGGCTTTCCTCAAACCTCCAAATTAAATGACTCCAGAGCAACCCTCCCCATTCCTTTAACTTCTTTTGGTTTCTTCATAATTATCACCATTTGAGATTGTGATGTTTCCATAGTTGTTGTCATCATCCACTTTCTATACCCACAATGCCAACTCCACTAGAATTTAAGTTCCAAGAGGCCAAGAAATCAGGTTTGCCTGTTTCCCGCACTTTTGTATCCATAGTACCTAGTGCAAAGCTTGTAATATCATAGATGCTCAGGAAGTATTTTTAATTAATTAATTATAACTAGTATCATTCCTTCTTCCATGTGGTCTAACCTCCCACACCCATGGGATGCTTATTTGATCCAATCAAACCTATTTTTATCTCTTCAAGGTAGGTACAATAAACACCATATTCAGATCAATGAGGAATTCTGTTCCCTTCGACTATTGTTGATATTGTCCCAAGTTTTGCTGTGGAAAATAGCAGTGTTGGCTGCCCTATATGTGTTTTTATTATTTTCTCATTGTTCGGTGGTTTTAATGGATGGAGGAAGATCATGGTGACTGAGATATAGAAAACCATCTGCTGTACCTAACTCAGAGACCACTTCTTCAGTGACATGGTACTGGCATTGGTCCAACTATAGTTGTCTAGGCCCCAGGATGGAAAAGTATTGAGGACAGAGCAACTCTTTTTACGAGTGTAATCTCTGTTTTGGTCAGTCCATATTCCTTAGGCATAAATTTCTAATGCTGTGGCTCAGTGCTCTTACCAGTTCAGAAAATTCTGTCACAAGTCAACAGAATATGTAATTAAAGGTAGCATAGCAATGAATAATATTTACCATATCACCTGATAAGAAAACTGTGTTCCACTTTTCAACACTGTCTTCAAGGAGAAGAGGCTCTTTCTTGTTACTGCTCTTCGTTCTCAGAATGGTTTTCCTAAAGTGGTCGGCAAACTCATCAGTCAACGGAGCCAAATATCAACAGTACAACGATTGAAATTTCTTTTGAGAGCCAAATTTTTTAAACTTAAACTATATAGGTAGGTACATTGTTATTAACTTAATTAGGGTACTCCTACGGCTTAGGAAGAGCCACACTCAAGGGGCCAAAGAGTTGTATGTGGCTCTCGAGCCACAGTTTGCCGACCACTAAAAACACATTGTTAAAGATGGCTGTGGCAGTTTCAGGCATCATATGTAAACAAAACCACATTTTGTTTACATGAGCATCTCTGCCTCTTGTGTGCCTTTTCATTGGCTAGAAAAGTATTTTGAGGAGCCTTCCAACAAACTTCCTTTTAGACTAAATTGGCCAAATTGGATCACATGTCGATGCCCTCATTGCAATGGATTATGGGAAAATGAGTTTCTGGCCTCTTTATTCTTCATAGTGGGAGACAGATTCTCATCTTCAGAAAGAGGAAACAACTCTTTGTCTCAGATCTCTTGTTTGCTATACACATGAAGCCATTCTCCCAATGGGTAAGAACCGGGATGACTCAACAAGAGGAATTTGCTATCTTCAACACAGTGTTCCCTAAACCGACTCTTTTCATGCCCTCTCTGTCAGATTTCTGAAGGAGTGAGGAGTCAGGGTCTTCTAGTTCCTGGGCATAATACATTTCTAAACCTTGAAATGCACTTGTCTCCTAGTAGAAGGTCCCACAAAGATATAACTACAATAGAGATAAGACAAACATTCAGGGCGCTCATCAAAGACACCCATCTGCATCCCACCAGGAGGGGTCAGTGGGGAATTCACACAAAAGTGTGTGTGCAGGGAAAACCAGAGCTTCCCGGACATTTTCTCAGAAAGAACAGAATATGAAAAGGCACAGGGGCATTTTTTCCATGAGCGTACAGCTGATTCTTTTTGTTGAAGCATAGGATGCATGAGCCCTAGGAATGTGAGCGAACATAAGCATGGAGAACAAAAAGAAGAAAGATAATTTTGAGGAATTAGCCTTTGAAAAGTGGAAAAATATTTCTTTGGCTGAAGATGTTTCATTTGTTGCAGTCAGCAGGATAAAGACGGAGGAAACCTGATTTGGAGAAGTTGTATGTGAATTACTAGTAGTGAATACAGTTTTAGATGAGTACTCATGGGACGGTCTTGAAAATAAATAGTTAAGAATGGTTTCCAGCCATGACCGGTTTGGCTCAGTGGATAGAGTGTCGGCCTTCGGACTGAAGGGTCCCGGGTTCGATTCTGGTCAAGGGCATGTACCTTGGTTGCTGGCACATCCCCAGTGGGGGGTGGGGTGGGAGGCAGCTGATCTATGTTTCTCTCTCATCGATGTTTCTGACTCTCTATCCCTCTCTCTTCCTCTCTGTAAAAAAATCAATAAAATATATATATATATATATATATAATATATAAAAAGAATGGTTTCCAAACAAAAGTAAAAACATATATATTGCTAAACAAAAGAGAGGGCCACTTTTGAGTGCTGGCAGGTATGTGGAGGGAAGTTAGCAGTGCTGTTTTATAACTTTTCCTCCTGAGCAATGGGCAGCACCCAGGAAGAAAAATGGAAGGAACAAAGTTGTCATAATGCTGACTAAAGATGAGCAAGGTAGGAGTTATGGAAGAACAGAGAACAATGGAACCCTAAATGCCAATGAGCCAATAAAAATTGCTAAGCAGAAACTTTATTTAAAATGGAGATAGTAGGTTGTATTTGAATATTCAGAATGCAAAATCTTATATGGAGAGCTCTTTTGAGGAACAAAACAAATGTAGTCATGTCAAAGATATAAAGTCAAATGGGAAGGAAAGTGATAAGAACAGAAACATCAAGAAATTGTGAGGTTGGCATGAACCTCTCCAGTTTCTGGCTGCTCATCACTCATTTCCTCTTCTTTTAGTAAGAGTAGCTCTTAAGGAAACATTCCTCCTATTTTTATTTTTTTATTGCTTTTTTCCCCTTAGAGATGGAGGAGGGAAGATGAGAGAGGGAGAGGGAGAGGGAGAGAGAGAGAGAGAGAGAGGAAAACATACATTCATGTGATAGAAACATGGATTGGTTGCCCTCTGCATGCTTCCCAACTGGGAACTGAACCAGAAACCTGGGTATGTGCCCTGTCCGATAATCGAACCCATGACTTTCCGGGGCACAGGACAACCTCCCACCTAACTGAACCACACTGGCCAGGACCTTCCCTCCTGTTTTTTAAGCCCAGTCATTCATGTTAAATCTGACTATACCTCTACCCCAAGGGTGGTTATAAAACCCACCTGGAACAGTCAATGCAACATCTGAATATGGCCATAATAGTTACCGTAGGACTGGCTGAATACATGATGCACACCAGTCTAAACATATTCTAAAAATATTTGTGACCACTCAACGTCTAAAATGTAAGCTTGGAGAGTTCTTAGGCATAATGTCCCTCAAGGGGTCATCTGCTTTAGAATTGAGCCAGATTCATTGAAAAGCATAGATGACGTGGAGAAAGTAAGACCTAAGGATAACAATGCAAGAGCCCCTGGATGCAGCCATGCCTGAAGTTAGGTACAGTCTCCAGACGACCTCTGCATTAGTTCCCTTTTCAGTTCATGTCTACTCACATTGAACTTCTGTCATTTTCAACCACAAACATTTCAGATTATAAATAACTGCTACCAAGTTTTATATTTCTTGAGGAGCAAGGATAAAGAGAAACATTCAATAACAGAAGCTCAGCAGTACATTATTTCTGATAGCTTTAAGTTGATTATTGTTCTTTTTAAATCCCTGTTCATTTTGTACAAATCTTAATAGCTCTAATCAGGACATAAAATAATTAGATTTCATCACATACAATGTGACTTTTTTTTTCCACCTGAAGTGACTGAATTTAAAACACAAGCAATAACTGCAGCCTTTTCTGTTCTTAGGGGAGAACATGGAAGCAGTGATGGAACTTCTTTATAGTTTCCACTGTCTTCTGTGAAAATGTCTGCTATTAAGAAAATACTTCTCTGTACTATAGAGCGACCCCAGAAAAGGTTGAAAGCATTATCACCTCAGTAAATAATATAATAAGTACAACTGGAAATAAATTAATATTTAGTGCAAAAAATAGATGCTTTATTTCGGTGATTTGGGTAGAAAAGCTACAATTAGGGAGCTTTCAAGGATGATGGCGTAATGATACAGTTCGCTATCTGATTTTCAGAGACTGTGGCCGCTTGAAACAAAGGAGCAGAGTAACTGCGACAGAACGAGCTCAAATTAAATGACCTGGATACTCAGATTTTCCCCCCTCTTAGATAAGAAGATATCATTTGCCCGAAAGAAAGAAAGAAAAAAAATAGGTGGACTCTCTGGCTTAGGTGACTGCAAATGGAATACCTTTCACCTCTAATTGACTGACTGAAATGAAGGCAGTCTCCATAGAGACTGGAATTCCTCCATGAGAGGCTGCTGATGGAAGGCTGTGTCTCCATTTCTATGAGATAAGGAGCGTGACATTAGGATGAGATGCCCGGGTTTCCATAGCTAATCTGAGCTGTTATCATTCCCCCATATTTGAAAATATAGTGCTCTTGAAAAGGATTCCATTTAAAGAATGATAACTTGTTTATGGTAATACATGGAGGCTCGGGGAAATTTTTGAATCAATCTCTTTCTGAAACTACCGCTCACACTCTTAAGCTTCCTGTTCTGTCCATCAACATGGATCGGATTTGGCTCCTGTATGATTATGCTCTGAAATCCTGTGATTATGTTGTCACAAATGTGTTATGATTTAAGAATTCGTGCATTCTGCCTCTCACGTGGAGGCTGCATTTGAATAATAAAATGAAAGATTTTAGTAGTAAAATAAAAGACAGGGAGGCCTTTCTTTAGCCGCTTCATTCATCCTTGTGTCGCTTGTGTCCTCCACCCCATGTGTTAAGGGTTTTCCGCTGACCTCACTGGCTGCTTCTGCTTTGAGTGTTTCTTCTCCGGACTTCTTCTGCTGGGGAGAGCCTGTAAGCACAGGGTTCTCTGAGAACTACATCCAGGCCATTATCATATATGTGACAAAAGGCCTCCTAAGGTGGCCGCTCCTTCCATGTCCACCCATGGTCCCTCTACTCTGACTCACAGTGGAGGATTTTTCTTAAAACACAAATGGGATCATGTTACTTCTGTGCTTAAAGCCCTTTCATGGCTTTCCGTTACAGAGAAAAAAAAATCAAACTCTGCAAGACTCTGATTAAGTGTTCCTTCAGCCATGTTTTTTCCCCATTCCTAAACTCCAAATCTGTCTCCTCTATTTATAGAGTTCTTACCACAGCGCTCTCTTTCTCCCCCCCCCCATTCTTTGTTCTCATATACAATTTGTATATACAATTGATTCAAAGATGTTTTTCCTAATCATCTATTTATAATGTCCCCAAATAGTCTCAATATTAGTCTTTAGCATGCCTCCTTCAAAACATACTAGAATCTGTACTAATTGTCTGGATTAGCCTATTTGCTTCTGTATTCTTTCTTCTCCACTAGAATATAAGCTGCACAAAGCCCAGCTTATCTATGATTCAGCACCAAATCCTCAGAGCCAATGCTGAACTGGATGGCTGTTCATTGGATTATAATTTAACACATTAATATTCTTACCAACACTCATCTATACTGTGATTCTAAACACAGGAATTCCACCTGATCTTACCTTAGTTATTAACATGACTTCCTCCCTGATCACTCATGTCTTTGCTTAATTGGAACCTTCTCATTGAGATAACCCTCTCCCACTAGTCCAGGTTCCTGCCTCCTTTTTATTTTCTTCAAAAACATTTGTCACATTTTAATGTAGAATGCCTTTAAATTCATTATTTCTTATTGGTTCTCTGTTCTGTCAACTCGTGTCATTTTATGACTATTTGTCCATTGTTGTTTGGTTGTTTTCTACGGAGATAGCCTCAGTGTTCAGTAAATTTTAGTTGAATATTTGATTGATATTCCACATTGAGTATAGAGAAGGGTTTCTTGGTCACAATGAGTTTGGGAAACAAGGCATTGCCTATCACTGCCTTGCCCATTCATAATGGATATTAAAGTTCTAGAGAAATACAATAGTAGTAATATATTCGAACGTTTTAGAACTGAGTCTGATCTCAGTGCATTTGGACCATGGTCCTTCTATTAACGTCTATTAGAACCAATGCCCTATAGATCACATCTGTGATGAAAAAGAAGCCTTTGAAAGTAGACTTTTAATACTGGTTGTGGCCCCCAGGGCATCTGGTCCAGCACTGTCCCTTTTCAAGTGAGAAAACTAAAGTTAGGAATCCATTAATATGACTTGTCCAAAGACGTGGAGCTTACCAGTTCTCAGCATCTAGGAGGGTGCCCTTTATCGCTGAAAAACCGTGCTGACTAAACTGACAAACACTTGTGCTGAACATCATTCCCAATAAAGGAAAATTTATGTGCACAGACTCAAATCACTCCTACGATGGATATGCATATAGCTCGGTGCCTGAAACATAATAGATGCTCAATGAATATGTGTTGTATGTAAATAATTTATTGTCTCTCAATACCTTACTTCTGTAGGGCACAAAAATATGTTAATCTGCCTGACATATCCAGTTAAGTTCGGGAAAGTAACGTGAAACACAAGAGTGGAAGTGGTTGGAACCATGAGAAGTTATTTTAAAATGCAAACATTCTTCAAAATGTCTCTAATGGTTCTGCTGTTGTTAAATTATCGTGCAATGAGCACCTGCCTCCTCTGGTAGCTCATTACTTCCTGGCATTTAGCATCGTGGATAATCCCTTCATTCTCTCTCTTAAGACCATTCAGCAATCTCACAGGTGCTAGCTTCCTATCTCCTGAGTTCAATTCTTAGTATATGACAGCAAACCGTAATTTCTTCCTCAGACTCGCTTGGCAGTTTACATGAAGTCATCATTCTCTCACAGTTACATGATTGGTAACTGATATGAACTTTTTCAAAGCTGAGCCTTCCAGAAATGTGTAGGGAAGAGAGCAAAGCTTTGATTCACTTCAGAACCCAGAGGGGTTATGGCCCATTTAGAGTGTGTTTGTTGGCTAAACTCAACCATAGTCATTAGGGCATGGAAATAGCACCCTCGCAGTTTTCCAACGGAAAACTTCTATTTTTTATGCTTTACCACTCCTTATCAAACTCAGGCAATCTTGAAGATATGTGAGGGCTTATATAACTTTGGCACGAGGTTTCATTGATGAATATTTTGAAAGGTATCTTTGTATATTACTCAAACACACCAGTGTGCTCAACCCCAATTATATTTTGCACAGAAATACTTTTGTGAATAAAGGCCCCTCCTAAAGTGCCTTTCCCTACATCTAATGGGTAAGGACAAGGTCTCTGGGAAATGGATTCTGAAATAGAGATTTTCATGGAGAAAGTTCATCAGGTTTTCTCTTGGTGACATGTGTAAGTGAGGGAATCAGAGGGAAAGGTGGCATGCACTGCAGGTGCCACAGACCTCTCAGCCAATGCAGAGACACCTCTGGAACTGGCATGCTCCCTCAGACAGGTCCCAATTGAGGCAAAGGAGCCAAGTCACACTTCTGTCATTGCTAACAAGCTGCACCTTGGGAGAGGTCATGACCTTGGTCTGGCAGCTCTGTTCTACTGAAGGCAATTCCATAAAAATGACAGCTGTGAGCCATTAGCAGCCAGGCATCTGGGACATGAGCATCTCAATCCTGAAAAGATCTGAGTGGTGGACTATAGCATTTACTTTACCTACATATTGATTGGAAATTAACTCTGATATAATTTCCAGGCATCACATTTTTGTTTGTTTTGTCAATCCTCACCCGAGGATATTTTTTCCATTTGATTTTTAGAGAGAGAGAAAGGGAGGGATAGAGACAGACATCAGTGTGAGAGAAACACATCAATCAGTTGCCTCCAGCATGCGCCCCGACCAACCAGGGCCAGGGATTGAGCCTGCACCTGAGGTATGTGTCCTTGACCAGGATCAAACCTACAACCCTTTAGTCTTCGGGCTGACATTCTAAACACTGGGAAAACTGGCTAGGGCAGGTATCACATAGTTAAATAACTAAGTTAACCTCATGTCAGATATATTTATTAAAATAGCCATTCCTTGGTTGAACTTGAATCCTCCATTTATATATTCTATTGCTTTATGTACTTGTTTATTTCCTGCCCCCCGACTCCCCTTATTTATATAGAAGTGGATAAAGACAGGGATTTTGAGGCTCTTGTTCACATCTGCATCCCTGTCACTAGAATACTATCTGGCTAATAGCAGGCACTCAATAATATTTGGTGTATAAATGGATAGATCAATAAATGAGGACCACTTCTGGAATGTGTGCTATCATCTCGAATTTCTAACCAGAGCCAATGTACGCGTTTCCCCGATCCTATCATGGATTTTTAAGTTTGAATTGTTTCTGAATTTGTGGTGGCTACATATCATGTATTCTGTTGACATGACTCTCAAGAGGTATCTGCTCTAAACCTGGACTTTATTCATCATTAGATGTCTATTCGTGCATTTCTGTGATATGTTGTGACTCACTATCACTAGATAAAGTAGGAAAGATATCAAGTGTGGTTCAGCCAAAGGTCATTCTTTTAGTATTTTATGAAGTACATGAGTAAAGCAAACATAACTGTCCACGAAAAGCCAGAGCTGGAGAAGTGGGAAGAACAAATTGCATTCATGACTATTGCAGTAGAGAAAAGAGACTTCACTATAAATCCTGGCCCAGTTCTGAATACAGCATGGGTAAGGGGAACGTCGAGCCAATGAGCAAGCGGATAGAACGTTGCTAAGAAGAAACATCAGGGGTGCAGAGGGTTCTGGCAAAACCAGTCTAATAGCCTCTTTCCTGGAGACGGGCCAGGATGATCAGACATCACCTGGGAGACAGTGGAAGATGAGGAAACTGACCAGATAGCTCCAAAGTGGGGAATTCTGGTTAACCCAATTGAGCAGGGTTCTTGCTAAACTAGATTGTTACAAGGAAGGGCACAGATGAGTACAGGAGAAGGTTTAGGAGCCTGGCTAACGTCCAATCAGGCATAGAATCTGACACCACTATTCTTTTCCTTGGTGTGCTGAGCAAAACGCTGCCGATCTGGTGCATGAAAAGCCTCATGCTGCCAAGTTCATTTCATTGATGCAATTAGAGAATTTGAAAATGTACAGTGCCCAGTGATCTGCTGAATTATTTTATTTTTCACAATCGCCTATGCCTTAAAAATTCTTAGTTGCAGATCTTTTATACTTAAGCGAGAAAGCCAAGATCTAAGAGCTTAAGGGACTTGCCCCCAAATCACATCTCAGGGTAGAACCAGGAGTGAAGACCAGAAATGAGATTTTCCATACGCGGGGTCCTCTCCCGGCAGCTTTAAACATGTGTGTCCCTGGCCTCACTCCGGAAGACATCGAATTGGGGGCTCCAGCAGGCAGCTACTTACTCCACCCACTCATATATGTGTCCTGTGTTTTATGTTGTAGAGAGGCCTGGCTTCCTAACATTGTAGTTCCGCAGAAGAGACAGAAAGGTACACATGTGTCAGTCCAAGTGGGCAAGGCAGTGATGAGGTGTTACTTCCAGGACCTCCCCCTTGACATGCCATCCGCAAGAGGTACATTTCACAAATGGTGACTCTCAGCTCCACCTTTGTATCTCCCACAGTATCGTGTTTCACAACGGTCTGTTGAACTGAATATAATGGAATTGAGTGAAATGTGAAACCATAGTTCCTATGGATTTTTGTCATACATGTGCTCCCTGGTTGTATTTCTCTGTTCTCAAGGTCTCACATTTCTTTCCTCACTATTGCATGTTATTTCACTGATGCTGCAAATGTAGTGTTAAAACTATTTGGGGGTTCATAAGGTTCCAGCTTAAAATTAAAATTTAAAAAGGTGGTAGTGATCTATTTTTGTAAGGATTCTTTCTATAACAAAACAATTCTTACACTAGCAATACCCATTAAAGAAGTCAATTTTATCCCCGAGTAGACATTTGGAAATCCTATTCTCTGATTATATGAAGGGTCATTAAATGCCTGCTGGCCGGCCTCACTCAAATCAGTTGTTGCCAGTGAACTCAAAGTCACTGAAGCAAGCTGTCAACTCGAATGTGAAGACTGAACTGCCGTTTATCAGTTAATAACCTAATCCTCCAAACTGAAATGTTAAGTAGTGATGGTTTGGGCAAATTAATTAATATTGAATAGATTTATAATGTTCTCGCTGAAAAGTTCAGTATTAGCCCCCCCCCCCCCCACCCTTTGATTCTAAGTTCTATGTTTCTTCTAATAGGTTTGTTTTGTACTTAGAAAATGCTCCTATGTCAAAATAGAAAATATTTATGCCCAATCTTTAAAATTCTTTCAAATGAGGCCCACTGAAAGATCAATATATTTCATGGTTTTAATTTTTTTATAGCAATTAAAATTGTCTTCATACATGCTAAAACCTATTATAACTGTGCACCTGAAATGTTAACCTATCCAAGATGTTTCTGTGTACAAGATAATTAGGACATTTTCCCAAAGCAATGATATTAACTAAGGTTGGTAAGGAACTAATGACATAGAAATAAAAATGTGGAAGAAGTGGTAGAAGAGAATCTTTTAAAGATCACCAGTAGAAATAGAGAGCATAAGTACTTAACCATAACCCAAAACAAGCCGAAGGAATTACAAACCTCCTTCTAATCCTATGCAATACTGATTAAAAGCCTATAGGGAGATAACCAGTGACTGAAGCTACAGATGTGTTTAAGAACCAGTTGCAAGTCTGCAAATTGAAAGCGGCAAACATCTGTGGCTCTCCCAAGATTTCTTTGCTTCAACACTTTCAGTAAATTTAATGACACAAGTGAAACCTTGTGGCAGTCACAGAACTACACAGCTTAAAGATGGACTTTGGATATAGTGTGTTCCTTTCAGGATATGTCAAACATCGCAAACACCCAGAAAAATGAATACTCAGTGAACACATCCATCACTTGGTAATAGTTTGATGGTGATATTTTTATTTATTCAACTTTTTGCTTTCTTTGCTTTTCCTCTTTTTTTTTTTTTTTGTCATCCGGGGTCAAATGCTGTCCCTCTGATCTGCTACCATCAGGTGCTCTCTGTAGAGCACCCCTTTGTTCTTCTGTGGGGCCAGCATTCACCACCTTGATGTGGCCCTTTTGAGGATCTGAAAAACCAGGTTATTCTTCAAGGGCTACTGATGTAGATGCCTTCATTGCCGGAAATAGATCAACAGAGGCTTTCTCCTGATATCCGGAGTCACATCACAAAGAAAACCAGGAAGATCAAAAGTTTTACTGTTAAATCAGACCCTCACCACTAAGCAAAACCTACACCTTCTTTAAATTATTTTTTGGTAGAATGACCAGAGGAAGTGGCTACATTAACATGCTAATTCAATAACCCGTTGTTCTGCAAAATGGAAAAATGATCACAATTCTTTAAATTACATAATGGAGCTTATTCCCACCAGATTCTGCAATACATTTCAGATTTAACTTACCTGTGTTGCCAGGAGTTACTATGACATTTGAGTCTGTTGGGGCATCAGGACTTTCAAAAAGACAGTGAAAATACTTACCTGTTTGGATTGTGTTTGCATCAACTGAGGAAGGGATATGAAGACTTGAATTAACAATAAACATGAGGGGATTGTGCAAATATGCATCTTAGAGCTAAATGCTGCAACCTAATTATAAGTGAACTTTGGTAAACAAACAAACAAACAAAAACAACAACAGTGTAGCATAACAGTTTGTAGAAGCAGTTTGGTAAATGTAATAACATGACACCTGTAATTGTTGTGATTATGATGATGGTAAAACCCAAAATAATCCTATGCACCGATACCTTAAATTAATGCCATTTTTTATGAATGAACATTGGAAGTTTAACCATAGCAGTGCAATTTTTACAAAGCATCTTCACCATTAGTCTAGCCTGAAGAATGCATTCTACCAGAAAACATAAGCTGAATGGCTTTTTGATTCATGAAGCCCATTCTCACATTCTCTGATATCCAGTTACTTATTTTTGCCATATGCACAACCGAGATAAAGTTACTCAGTATTCTATCTAGGGTCAGAAGTCACCCCCAGCCCCTTGTTCTTCTGAGCACAGAGAGGGCCACTCAGCCTTTATTTCATCATGCTGTTATCTGTAGATTGAAAGGAATAAAAAAATACAATAAAAAATCAAATCAGAGGATTGTGAAAAGAGATGATGTTTTAGAAATGCTTGGTAATATCTGGAAAAAAACAACCGAAAGTAGATACAAATTATTATTATTATTAATGACTTTAAAAAAACAAACACCTGTCTGGAGTTTGAAGAATTGGGAATTATTTGGAGGATCATGGCCTGAGTCACCTGCCAGATGTAAAGCTGTTGCAAATTAACCAAAGGGGAGAAAGGAGCTGAAGAGGAGACGGGGGCATCACAGGGGCTTTTAGTCACAGCTTAGTATTTATAGTTCTCTTAGGCAGGGGGAGATTAGTGAAACTTGTCTAAATTGGATTCAAAGTGATACCATGTGGCCTGGATTCTGCATCCACACAGCCTTCACACTATTTTACTGAAATAATTGTCTTTAAAGTAAGCAACCTATTGCCTTTTTATGTGCTGTTGAAATTTATATAACGTGAAGCTAATCTTTGAAAGAATAAGGTAAAGTTGACATGAAAGACCCTAAAAATCAATGAGCTGATCAGGTTGCGTATCCTATTTAATATTTTATGCGAACGACGACCTATTACTTTCAGAGAAACACAAGGACACAAAGATTTTGAATTGAGATTTGTATAAACAAGTGTAGGATCTTTGACTATAATGCTTAAACTGTTGTATGAAGTGCAATGAGCGTTGCTGGGAACTCAGTTTCCTTTCATGGTTTTTAGTTCTCAAATGAAGGACGCATTCTTAAGCCAACCCCACAGTAGAACTGAAAACAGTGACAATAATTAACTTAAAGAGAAGGTGTTTTTTATATCAAAGGTACTTTTAAAAGTCTATTATATTGTGTGTGTATAAAATGTAATACTGAGACGACTTATAATCACCCAGTTCGCATGAGCACAATTTTAAGAAATGCAGTTTTTAAATGTTTTCTCATAAAAAGTCGATTTATGGCTCTTTTATGGTTTGGATCATGCTGTGTCATTTTTTTTAAACAAAGAGGAACCACAATGCCAATGAAATATTTTCAAATAAGAAGTAAAGCAACATTGTGCACATAATAGGAAAACATGTAAAGCTCTCGCACAAATGAGCACACATTAATTGATTTCAATGGAAGTGGTTTGATCTCTGAAAACCAGGCTAACTTCAAGGAAAGTTATTAGGACACATTTGGCTGTTTCACAAATTTACACTGAACGTTTATTTTAGAATCAGAACTGGATGATATTTATCATGTTGAATATTTTGCACCCACAAAAGGGAAAACAATCCCAGTATTCAGCAAGAAGCAGGCTGTGTATTACCTAATCACTAAGTGGCTCTTGATCAGAATGGAGCTTAGCAAAGAGGCTTTCAAATGTGAGAGGTCACTGCTCTCTCTCCCCGACGGCCATGCTGCATTGCTCTTTACAGCCTGTTGTAGTGGCGCTCTAAAGAAAACCAAGCTGTGAGTAAAATAAATGTCCAGTGGAGCTGGCCAGTTCAATAAAGTGTCCAATTGCAAACCTTGAAATCCAGTGAAGACACTTCTTTTTTTTAAAATTTTAAATATATTTTATTGATTTTTTACAGAGAGGAAGGGAGAGAGATAGAGAGTTAGAAACATCTATGAGAGAGAAACATTGATCAGCCGCCTCCTGCATACTCCCCACTGGGGATGTGCCTGCAACCAAGGTACATGCCCTTGACTAGAATCAAACCCGGGACCCTTCAGTCCGCAGGCCGACGCTCTATCCACTGAGCCAAACTGGCCATGACCCAGTGAAGAGACTTCTAAGGTGTATCTTGTGAATGAATTATTTTTTCTTAAGAATATTAGCATTTTATGTTACTAGAATATTCTACAAATGAATTGCAATCATTCGGAGAATTTGATGCTTTGAAGATATTAAAAAACTGTGTTGAATGTCATGGTGGTGTTGAATGCAAAAGGCTGAATATAAATAACATTTCACCAGGTCCTAACTTACTATGTATATATATAAAAGCCCAGCAAGCAGAATGGCAGAATGACCAGAATGACTGGTGGCTATAATGTGTACTGCGACAGCCAACCAGCCTGATCCAGGCCCTATTGCACCCCCGCTCCGGCTGGCCAGGACCCCAATTGGCCCCTAACACCCCAATGGGCCCCTAACACCCCAATCAGAGGCAGGGCCGGCCAGCCAACCACCCGTAGCTCCTCCCCTTGGCCAGCCCTGCCCCTGATTGCCCCCCAACACCCTGACTGGGGGTGGAGCCAGCTGGCCAACCTCCCATTGTTATGGGTTGGCTCAACGAGATAGACCACCGACTCCGAATTTAAATTTGAAAGCCTTTTTATTAAGCTGGCCAGCTGACCACAGCCTGTACCTTCCCCCTCTGGGAAGCCTCGCGGCATGTGGCAAAGAGCAAGTGTGCATTATGATTTTTATAGCAAAACAGTGTTACCTTAGAAGCTCACAGAAAGTTCATAAGCACAAAGGGGGGGTAAACAGAGTCACACCTGACTGGTCTAAGACAATCTAGCAATTTTTCTTCCATGGTTCCTAACCCTGCAACTCCCCTCCATACGTCAGTCCCTCCTCCCAGCACATACACAATCCTCATATCCTGGCAACACAATCCTTCTCCATACGTCAGTCCCCCCTCCCAGCACATTCTGTAACCCTTCCATGGCGCAGTCCCTCACCCTAGCACACCATGGCCCCTCCCCCATGTTGGCCCAGCCAGATGGGCCCCCATCGGGGCAGGCCAACTGGACCCCACCAGTGCACGAATTCATGCACTGGGCCTCTAGTATGAAATATAAAATAGCAACCAAAATGGGATACAGGATGTGACATATGGCTAATTTTTATTTTCTTCTTCTATCCTCCTTCCTACTCTTCTGCCCCTTGTTATTTGTCAACTTTCTTAAACTCTGTGGTATTCTGAATAAATTTATTTTAGCTCCCCACCTTCAGCCTCAAAATTAATCTAACTTCCTTTCTCAGGCTACTCGGGATATTTCACTGTAACCTTTCTGTCACAATGGGCTGTGTTTATTGCCCTCACCCTGTTCTCTGCAAATATTGTTTCTTCTCGCATGTGCTTATTTCCTGTGTTTACCTCAGTGCTTCTCAAGGTGGGCTGTGCATTCTGGTTAGCAGAAGGCCTTGAAAACCACCTCTTTGTGGCCCCAGGATGCTTTTCTTGATTTTATTGCTATGAATGGGCCTTAGGGAATCTTTCTTTAGCTCACCAATTACTTCTAATGTTCAGCTAGGGATGCAGTCCACAAAGCAAGCAAAGCCTACATACTCTTGGAGATCCAGGACAATATCACCTCCATGTTTTGTTGTCTCCATGATCACATCTTCTGGGGAAAATCCTCACTTTTCTTCCAACCAAAAGCAATCGCGCCCCATTCTACTTCTATGGTTCTCAATACACAGGATTTTAGACTTCTGCTGCTTGTAGGTATTTATTGTTTTTCCTGCTGTCTTGGGATCAGAGATGATGTTTTTTACATCTTTGGTTGGTACTGTGCCTAATATTCTTTAGTTGAAAGTAAGGGTTTGTTATATTAGTGTAATTAACTGGTGTGATGCATTATCCACAACTAAATATTCTCTAGGTCCCATAAAAGTAAATATGCATGTTTTATAATCCACAAATGTGATTTGTCATGAATTACAAATCAAATAAGGACTGCACTCTTAAATACATATGCATACATAACTATTTTGAGATGTATATGTATTAATAGGAAATAAGGATTAACAATAAGAAAAAAAATGACAAGAAACATCTCCAAGGTAACATTTTTTTATTTATAAAAAGAAACAAAATGAATAGCGTATACCAGATCTTTGTCTTTATAAGGTATATACATAGTTTCATGGTCCCCTGAATTGTTCATTCTTTTAATAGTTCTTGAGCAAAAGTAGACACTCAATAACATTTTATGTATTTAGAGAATTGAATAATGAATCTATTTTTATGTCTCCCAGAAAACAAGCATTTTTAAGATGTTGAATCATGGCTTTAGACTAGAAGCAACTTGAATTTTCCACTGTAATAATCAGGGAATGATGAGGGAAAAAAATGTAATCATATAGATTTAACAAGTTCCTCCTTGAACATCAGTCCAAGCAATCTGGGACATTATTTGTATAAAGTGGTTTAGGCATATTCTTCTTGGTTAATCTACTTGACCATTGGACGATATTTTACTTTTAAGATAATAAATTTTACCAGACCAACCTTGATTCATGAAGCAGAATTTTGGGGAAAGTAAGATTAAAAACTCAACTTCAATATATAATGTGTGCTACACATTTTGTTCAAGTGGCTTTCTTTTCTGGACTAGAATGAGTTTTATACCATGCTGATTCTGAGCCGTTGCTATGGTAACTATGGATGTCTTGGAAAACTGTAAACAATTGTGTAAAATGGTTAAATAGAGCACATGTTTATAACTGTCTTAAATCAGGTCAAATGTATACCCCCTCCCATTTTAATGTTATCTTCACAAAGAAATATTTATTCATTTCAGATGGAGGCTCAGAAACTTCTTCCAAAAGATTATGACTATTTGTGTGTGGGTACATGGTGTGTAATTGGGGAAAGTGACTTTCCTTTCCATTTTCCAAAACATAAAATGAGGTGATTATAATACAGACAACTAGAATCCACGGTTCATCCCTATCATTATTATGAGTCGTCTATGAAAACATGCCAAGAGCTTTTCTAAGAATTAGGCCCTCAGGTACAAAGATTAGCATGGTTAAATTGACTGCTGGCGATTTGAACAACCTCTAAAGGTTCTGCATAAAATCCATTGACAATGAAAATTTTCATTAAAAAAATGTGCTGCCATGGGCAATTCATGGTAACCAATTTATAGTCTATTTTAATAGGAGTTTGGAAGAAAATGCTTTTAAATCAGCCAAACAAAACCCCCTGAATTTGTTAGAGATTAATACATGATGACTTTGCCACCATAAAGAAAAAGAAATTATAGGTAGTCAGAGGGTATGCACCTACTACGGTTGAATTGGGGGTGATGTTTTGTGGTGTCCTATATGCTAAATTGCTAAATTCCTGAATGAGACAGTGAAATGTAGGGCTAAAATCCTTTTCTAAAACTTTTATTTCCCAAAGAAAATTTAAACTTAAAAGCCCTTATAAGATAGATGTTAATTTTTGGTAGCAATATGACAGTCATATTAGATATTCATGTTTAAAAGGACATACAGAAATAGTACCTATATAGAGATTGACTCACTCCACTAATAAGTGTCTTTTCTAATTAGCAGTGCATACATAATCATGGTCACATTTGGGGTCTCCAATGGAACTTGGACAGTAATGTTCACCAACGAATGTCCTAAATCTAGTGACACAAATTTTCTTTTAAATTTACTTTTTTTTTTTTTTTTTTGCTTTTGGGCTTTTTTTATTTTTCTATTTTATGTACATGATTTCCATTTATCCTATTTTCCAGACTTGATATGCAAAATAAGAGCAGTGGATAAAATTAGAACTTAGCGGATTTCCCTAACCAGAATGAGAATGCAAGGATTCACACGAGTGCTGTTTTTGTTTGTTTGTTTTTGTTTTGTTTTTAATGGGAAGGTGTGCTCTTACTGTAGGCACAAAATATCCAGCATATTTTCTCATTTCTGTCATATGATAGATGCCATTTTCTTATCCTAAAAACTGTTTACTTCCTTTTAGCTATCTTTCATACACCAACACAGAATAAAATTACAGAAACAACTAAGTAAATCTAAGAGAAAATTGCTGTTGTAGAAATTACAACATCTAGCTGCTTAAAACCTCAAAGGAAATCTTTAAAATTGTTTAAAGTCAGAAATCAAGGGTTCCTAAGAACCTTAAGCAGTATAATAATGTAACAAAGGGAGAATACCTGTAAACATCTCAGACTAATGTAATGATAGTAATAAGCAACAGGCCTGTATAAAGATTACTTTATCCCAGGAAAAACAGATTGTGTTTTTATTTTATTTTTTTAATCTTTTTTTTAAGTATATTTTTTATTTATTTTTTAGAGAGAGAGGAATGGAGAGGGACAGAGATAGAAATATCGATGAGAGAGAGATCGGCTGCCTCCTGCATGACCCCATAGGGCAGTGGTTCTCACCCTGTGGTTTGCAACCCTTTGGGGGGTCGAACGACCCTTTCACAGGGGTCACCTAAGACCATCGGAAAACACATATATAATTACAATAGTTTTTGTGATTGATCACTATGCTTTAATTATGTTCAATTTGTAACAATGAAATTGGGGGTAACCCAACATGAGGAACTGTATTAAAGGGTCACGGCATTAGGAAGGTTAAGAACCACTGCCATAGGAGATCCAGCCTGCAACCCAGGCTTGAAGCCTGACCAGGAATTTAACTGGTGGCCTCTTGGTTCCTTGGTCAATGCTCAATTGCTGAGCTATACTGGCTGGGAAGATTGTATTTTTAATAGAATTGTGAGATTAGCAGATGGGTCAAAATGCAGTAGCATATTTATATCTTTATTTTAACAAAATGTTCAGTATTATGTTTCATATATTTTACCTGCTAAATAATTCAATAGGCAGCTAGCAATATGAATTGTTTTCACATGCACTAAAAACTATCTAAAGACTACTAAAGAGTTCCTACAGACAATAGCTTTTCTTCTGGTAGGGAATTGCCTACCATGAAAAAATTTAAAAATTTAACTTCTGCTGTATGACTGTGTGACTTAACCATGTACTGATATAATTTGAAGGAAATTAGGAGACTCTAAAAAAGAATCAAGAAAGTATACCATCAACCATGAGGGGATATAGCCATTGATCCCTATTGTGTTATGGCCTCTCCTACATACAAGATTAGCACATTCTCTGTACTCTAGAGGAAATTTAGCACAGATGGGCTGTCGGTATTTCACAATTCCATTATTATAATAGACCTGATACATTTAACAAATATCTATTGCACAGACATCATGTACCAGTTCCATTTCTAGACACTGGGGATAAAGTAAGGTGTGAGACAAAGACCATCCCTCCTGGCTATAAACCTTATAGTCTAAAAAAGCAAAAACTAAAACAAAAATCTAAACTCTAAATTGATGAGCTAATGGGGGCAGACATAAGATTGGTTGTGAATGGCATTTCAAAAGCAAAAGATGAACTGTTCACTCAATAGTATTTGTCATAATACTGTTTGATTCCTGCATCATATAATTTCTTTATTTTACATTAATGCAATTCAAGCAAATTTGGCACCTATTACCCATAATAAAATAAATACAGAAGAAGTGCATAGCACTTTGAAAATAATAATTACTGGGGTATTGAATTTGGTTCAACCAGCATTGTGTGTGTGTGTGTGTGTGTGTGTGTGTAACTCTGGGCTTATAATGTCTGCAAAGAGTGATGACTACCACATAGATTTTGCTCTCAAGGACTAGGTGAAAGGTAAATTTTCATTTAAAATAATGTTATAAATGTTAAGAAGAAAAGGAATGGTAGTGTATAGAGTAGAGGAAATATGCCATATATGGGTGTGTGGGGAAGATTTTCCTTAGCCAAAGATGCCCCTTACTAAGTGGTAACTAAGAAAAATGTGTTATAACAGCAAGTCTATGTCTGGAATAAATTAGAAAAAACACATAGAATAATAGTATGTGTACAAGAGGTCATAGAGTTCTATCATTAAACAGTGCAGGGAAATGAGGCAAATTTAGTTATAGGTAAGTCATCGACTTTTGGTATTTGTGTTGAGTTTGATATTTATTCTAAGAATGTTGGGAAATTGTTGAACTGTTTTCTTTAACTTTAAACTCAAATTAATAACTGGGGGAAAAATAAGCTGAAAGTAGTGAACTCATAAACACAGTGTTTCAGGAAAGAGATGGTAAAATGTTTACATGGGGGCAGTGTAGTAGGATAGACAAAGGGCACATATCCCCAGACAAGTATTTAAGAGATAAAATAAATAGGAATTAGTGATGAATTGTATCTGACTCTGGAGTAAGAGAAAACTGAAGAACTTTCTACAATTGTGCCTTAAGAACTGTCCTTTTTAAAACATTAACATATAATTGGTATATAATATTATAGTAGGTTATAATAATTTCAGGTGCACAATATAGTGATTCAACATTTTTATACCTTAAAATGTGATCATCCTACTAATTCTAAAATCATCTGTCACCCCATAAACTTATGGCAACATAATTAACTATATTCCTCTCTACCCTTTTCATCCATTCCCCCACCAACTCACCTCTGGATACCATCCCTTTGGTGTCTGTTTCTATGAGTCTATTTTGTTTTGTTTGGCTTTGTTTTGTTTATAGATTTCACATGTAAGAGAAACTATATAGTATTTATATTTCTCTCTCTCTAATTGGTTTTAGTTAGCATAATATCCTCTAGGTCCATCCATATTGTCTCAAACTGCAATATTTATTTCCTTTTTTAATAATACATAATATTCCATTTTATATGTGTACCACATAATCTTATCCATTCATCTATTGATGGACACCTAGGTTGCTTCCATATCATGTCTATTGTAAATAATGCTGCAATGAACATAGAGATGCTAAGAACTATTCTTAAGAGTAGTACATTTGGGGACTTGAGGGTAATAAATTACAATTTAAGCTTATCATACTGTTTATTCCTGTCAGATATTGAGAAGAATATGGCCTCCCTGTCTAGAATGAGCCTACTTAATTATTTTCCACTTCACCATCTACTTCATTTCTTCAAGCAAAAACCTTGAACTTGATCTGGAGGTTGGGTGTCAGTGCAGGAGAATGTCCTGAGGGCACTCAAGTGGTCAGCCATGCATCTGTGCTGGGGAGGGAGGACCTTGAGGCCAGGACCAAAGAGGGACAAGAGTGAATGGTCCTTAGATTCATATAGATTTTAATTATTCTCTCCACTGACACTGATATTTTAGTCTCTAAATATTTATAGATTAATGAACTTTAGATCATGAGTTATGACTTTCAGGTGCCCTGCTGTGATCAGTTAACTATGTTCAATGCTACTGTCAGGACGACATTAATCAATATATGTAAAGTTTGAAGAGCACGCCTGCAATCCATTGAACTAAAATGATGCTATTTATCTCTGTACATTTATAATTTCAGATGTCTAAAAAAACATCTATTTCCATGTTGATAAATTCTTCCCTTATTCATAGAATAATGTTTGTTTGTAATTCAGTTGAAGACTTAAGATAGTATAGTTGTGTGCAAGTTTAAAATAGTAAAGCATATATGAGATTAAAATTTGGAAGAGTTGTCTTCCTTAAAGAAGATCCTTCAGTGTTAAATTCTTCAAATTTTAAAATATATATCATTCCCCGATCTTCATGAAAAGGATTATGTGAAGAAAATTAACCCTTTATGTTCAGAAGGCCTGTCCCTTTATCACTAGCACTGATCCATTTCAAAAGGACTGTGTTTATGACTTGTCAGGATCTCTTAGCTCTTGCTAAGTATAGAATATACCAAAAAAGAGTGATGTTTATTCCAGCAATATGTGGAGTGCTTGCATACATGCCCTGATGGTAAATTTCCTCAGAAACTCTTCCTAGATTAAGGAAGGTATACAAACTAAAATGCTATGTTATGAGTTGATTAATAAATCCAATAACATTTAATATTTAAAACATTTAAAAGGATAAATATTATTGCAACAAAGAAAACCTGGGGGTCCACGGTAAAGAAACAAATTAATACTAACAACCAGGAACTGTAAATTTATTAAATGATAACCCCAAACTCAGCATCATTACACAATGTAACCAGTAGACAGCAAGGGTTGTAAAAGTAAGGAACAAACTACATGTGCCTGCCCTGAAAATTCTCAAGTGGAAGGAATGACCTGAGGTGATTACTGGCTCTGCTGCGGCTCTGGTTGAATGAGCTCTAATTTGACCCTCAAGTGACAATTTCACTGAAGAACAACAATGAGGAACACATGAAGACAGCCATTTCAACACAGCACACTGGCCTCATGTCAGTGTCAAAAGGGGGAAGAAATTGAATGCATTTTCTGAAGAGTGAAATTCCAGAAACATTTAAGGATCTAGCTTATCAGTAGCCAGCCAAGGATCTTCAAAGAGAAAGCACAAGTGAACTCAATGGACTGTCGTATCCCGAGCACACATAGTGGTGTATTTTATTACCTAAGATTCTACAGACACAAAATTCTGTAAATGTGAAGGTGGGTATATTGACTTAGGTTGGCTTATATAAATGTATGTACTGTACTATGTGCAAAGCATTGTATGATTTTATGTCCTATTACTTTTGGGTTCCATATTTGTATTAACACAATCCTGAAACCAAGGTTACTAATAGAATGATCTAGATTTTGCCAAAACACCACTTAATGTTGTCTCCATTTTTATTTTCCCTCCTGGGATATACTCTCTCCTTTCTATTCAGTTAGTCCAAAATGTCCTATTTTTTCATTTATAGCACATGTCTAACTTCTTTGTGATTATTTTTCATTTTCTGAATTCCTACTTTATTTTTATAGCAGGAAAGTAACTTTTTTCTCTATTTATATTTTACAGGCTACTAAGAGCTGAGGGATATTAATAGGTTTTCACTAAATTTTATCAAATACTGATTTAATATCCAGTTATGTGCAAAAGTGGTAACAAAAATATCTCCATTCCTCATATCTGGGTTATAAAATACTTTTAAAAATATATCTTTGCATTATTTTAAATACTCAAGTAATTGGCTCCCATACAAAAGTTCCTCAATGAATACTTACTAATCAATTAATTACATACTCCCCAAAAGAAAGTATACCTACCTTCAAATACGAATAGGAAGCTATACGAACTAAAATGCTATGTTATGAGTTGATTAATAAATCCAATAACATTTAATATTTAAAACATTTGTCATAAATACAAATGTTGTATATGTTTCTTCTCCAGCACACATGAAAAGAGAAAAAGAATCCGAATGTATAACCCTTGTAGTGAATGCTCCGGTGCCCCTGTCCATTAGTTGGGGGAGGGGGTGGAGGCACCTGTTCCCCTGTTCTGTGAGTGTAAGGTATTGTATCAGTGGTGAAATTTTACTCACCCAAAGATGATAACAAGCTCACAAAGAAAAAAGTAATAAAATAACAGACTAGGAAAGAGATGTTTCCAGAGACATAAATAGAATGACCATTTAATTTGTTATTCAAGCCAGGATATTTTTCAGACTAAACAGAGAAGGTATTGGTAATTACATAGGCAGCCAGGTATAATCTGAGACTCTGCTGGGCAAACTAGGACATAATCAAACTCTAGAAAAAGACAGAGAAGACAGGTCATGCTTTGGATTTAAACAGGGCCAAAGGAAACCACTTCTTTTTTGGTAAATTGCATTATTAATTTGTCATCCCCTTTATATTTAGCATATTTAAAAATGTACTAATCATGACATTAATTATTCATGATGTGTAAAGAGACAGGAACCTACAGAAACTGATATTAGGTGTTCAAATAGAGAGTTCCCCACATTTTAAATAACCATGCAGGCCAAGCTACTTCATTTATTCAGTTATTTATATGTTATTTCCCATCTATTGCATTTAGGGTAGGTAATTTATCTAAAGGGAGTTTGGAGAAAGTTAGTACATAGGCAGTGTACTTTCAAAAATTTAGTTCTCTCCTTACCAACTACCTATTTTGATAAGCAAACTTTAAAATGTGTATATATAACTTTCAAAGATTTGATAAAACATATTAAACTTGTCCATTTAAATTAGGAATTAATTACATCTTTCCATGCACATGTCCAATCTAATCTGCAAACATTAATCCAAATAATTAAAGAGTAATGGTTATCATTTTCAGTTGCTTTCAGTGAGTTTTCCTTTTTTTCAAGAATCAAAAAGGAGGATTCATTCCAATATCATCTGAAAATGAAATTTGTTTAATTTTATGTTACCCGATAAGTAATAACTTGGGTACATATGGTTGAAAATACTAATACTTCGAATGATTTTTGTTTATTCCAGTTTGGTCATCAAAGTAAAGGAAAACCTAGAAAATTATGACACGGAAATTAGAAAACCAAATAATTCCCTTAACCAGAGTGTAAAAATTATTCAGGTTAGCAAGTAGAAGCCAACTACCCAAATACATTGAAAAAATGATGCCTTTAATTGAGTTCACTAGAGTCCAATAACATTGTCATTCCCTCTCCCCAAAACTGGCAAGCAAATAAACAAAAATCCTTTAAGTCTCTGGTCATATGCACAAAGGTACAGGAGAAGTGAGTCAAGTCCCAGGATAATTCATGCCTAAAAAATATTTTCTAAAGTATTCTATATGAATTCTACAACTTTAAATAAGTGCTTATTTTATTTAAAAATGATTAAAAAGATCAAGTCAATGGGTAAGAACTTGAAAACTACAATTCACTGGCCTTTCTTTCCTCTACAATTGCAAGTAGGAGCAATGCTGGAAAATGAGGGACTGTTCAACCAGGGAGTGATGAAGAGGAAGATTATATCTATCAGAAGCCCTATAACATCTGAAATTGTTCCATTTAGCTCACATGGGCAATAAAATGAAAAACTAGTGGATAGCAATTTAGTGGCTTCCCATTTCACCGTGCACTCCTTGGGTTTTTCAATCCATTTGATACGTGTTTTTGTTTTTGAATGCTAAATGGTGTTCATTATATACATGAAATGAACCACTCGGTGACTATGGAGACATTGTTTCTACAACCTGCCAAAAATTAGCTGAACAACTGCCACGAGTGATGATGGGGAACTAAGTCCTTGCATGGGCTAAAAAAATATAAGAAATAAATTCCATGTGTATTGCATGGCCTTCCATTCACAGATGGTTAAGCCATTAAAAAGTACTGCATTTTTTCCAATCTGCTTCACACTGAATGGAATTTATGAATATATTTGTAAAATTAACATCTATTCCCCTCTATAATTCAGAGGCTGATGATCTTGTTTTCAACTTCCAAGACTACAACATCAACTCTCTCCCCTGCTAGTTCTTTATTTGTTATTAAGTTAAATTGGGCTTGAAGTGGGGAAATGGTGATTTAAAAATTGTGTGACATAGGAGGTTGGCAGGTAGGTAATGGATGGATGGATGGATGGATGGATGGATGGATAAATAGAGAAGAGAGAGAGAGAGAGAGAGAGAGAGAGAGAGAGAGAGAGAGAGAGAGACTAGCTACATAGATAAGGGAGAAGATGGAGGGGGAGAGATATCACACACATGTTTATATATGCTAATACCATCAGTCAAATCTTGCTAGAGCAAAGGACCCCTCCTCCTTCCTGGTTCCTCGCATGTTAGTTTTATAATTTTTGACTTTCAGTGCTCTATTTATATTTGACAAATTGGTTTCATTTTCTAGTTTCTTTCTGTCTTTCATGATCATACAGGTGCTTCTACTTCCTACTCAGTGTCTGATTTCACCTGTATATAGAGTGTTCCTCTGAGAACATCAGGGTTGAAGTTGATTTAATGGCTTCTGGTTTAATAGTTGTATAACCTCACATAGGCCCACTTATCTTCTCTGAGTGCCATCAAATAGGTGAACTTATAGTCATGCATTTATTGCCTCATAAGAAGGTTGTAAGAATTGAGTGAATAGTGAATGTGAAAATTCTTGTACGGTATGATGTGTACTTAAAATTAAAGAAATTAAAGCTCAAAACCATATGCAAGACGTACCATGAAGCATGTTGTTTCAGTCAATTCAATGTGCCATTCACACACATAAACAATTAGGCAAAGGGTAAAATAATCATTTGGCTTGATTGCCTTTGTTTGTCAAAAAATGTTTTCACATGTATTAGAAGGTTGAAATAAACTAATGGAATACCCCTTAATGACTCTATTCCTTAATGGTTGAAATGATTGCTTTTAACTAATTTTGATAGAAAAAATGTATTCAAGCATTCACATTAGAATCACAGTTTTGTTTCAACCCTGGGGATTATAATAAAATGTGATTAGTGTTTTTAATTAAAGGTTGCAATCAGTGCAAAACTTGAATATGGTATACATAAGATTAATTTAAAACAATATATACATAATATGAAGCTGATTTTTACAAAGAATCATTATGAATATATATGTAAACAGCACAAGTTAATTTATTTAACAATGCAAGTATTTATTCATTAATCAAGTAGTTTTTTTAAATGTATTTTTCTTCAAAGATAAACCTTAAATGGACCACACACTGTTCAGTTTGTATCTTTGAATATGAAGACCTTAAATTAAACAAACCATAATAGGATTCTGAATATGAAACAAAGGGGAATTAACTTTGATCTTAATTTAATTTGATAACAAACCAAGGTTTAGAACATTACCCAGACATAGAAGAAAATAAGTAGGCATTTGGGAAATTGGGGGGAAATGGACAACCTTAATATTTTGAGACCCAAGACATTTGCATATTTTTCAGAAGTGTTTTGAGAATAACAGACATTTGCACATGTTTTTTATATTAAAAACAATTTCAATTGCCAATTGGAATGTTTGTAATTCCCATACCCTCATAGGTAATGTAAAGTTTCTTGGAAGAAACAGAAATAATCATTCTATGTTTCCAATAATTACAAAAGCCATTGAATGCAGCTTACTTTTCTTAAACTTTTTACTAAGACTGATGTAGAGGATCTGAAGCATTACAAAGCTGTGTACTTTTGTTAGTTCTTAGGAAAATAGAAGAGTTTGATTATGCTAGCTATTTATCTAGTAGACATATTAAATAATAAAAGCAGAAAGGCTGTGTAGAATCTAACATGCAATTCAGGTCAAGTTAGGTTAGAAATATGCTCTTCAGTTAAGATAAACTCCTCTTCGTACCAGTCATGGTGATAAAAAATGGTAAATAGTATTTATGTCACATGTTTTTCTGTGATTTGCTTAATGAATTAATGAATGCTGTCTCTTTTTAATTGTTTTTCTTTTTTTCAATATTTCTGGAAATTTATTTATAAATTCTCCTAAACCTGGGAAAATGTTATATTTTTTTATCAGAAAGGAAGAAAGAGAAAAGAAAAGATAAAGATAAGGGAGTTGCCGAAACCAGTTTGGCTCAGTGGATAGAGCGTCGGCCTGCGGACTGAAAGGTCCCAGGTTCGATTCCGGTCAAGGGCATGTACCTGGGTTGCGGGCACATCCCCAGTGGGAGATGTGCAGGAGGCAGCTGATCGATGTTTCTCTCTCATCGATGTTTCTAACTCTCTATCTCTCTCCCTTCCTCTCTGTAAAAAAAATCAATAAAATATATTAAAAAAAAAAGATAAGGGAGTTATAAAGAGTATGAAATAAGTTGAGAAGTATTAATTGTTTCTCCCAGATGAGCCATTAATTCTCTGAGTTTTTCTCTTTTGACTGCCTGATCCAAGAGTTGCATATACTTTGCATGAAGCCTCTCCCTTCGTTTATTCTTTTTTTTCTTTATTGATTAAGGTATTACATATGTGTCCTTATCCCCCTTAACCCGCCCCCCCACTCCCCCGCTCATGCCCTCACCCCCCTGGTGTCTGTGTCCATTGGTTATGCTTATATGTCCTTTGGTTGATCTCTCCCCCTTACCACCACCCTCCCCTACCTTCCCTCTGAGGTTGTTTTTCTATAATTTCTTTTCATATTAATGCAAAACCATGATTTTTTTTGAGACACAGAACAGTCTTTGGCTTTAAGCTAGTAGTTCAGAAGGTAAGCGTGTCATCCTGAAAGTCTCGATAAGTACTTCCCAAGAGATGATCTGGCCTAAACAACTGCTTTGGACTTTTCTCCATTACAGATCATTAGAGAAGGTCTGCAGATTCTCTGGTATATTGCTAAGGAATATTTGTCCTAACAGATTCAGAACCTCCCAAAGCGTATTCACAGAATCAACTCAGATTCCAGATTAGGCTTGTCAGAATAGTAGCCAGGGTTCAGAATGCCATAAGATAGGCAGGTAAAATTTGGTTTAACTGAGTAAAGATATTATTTTACTTAAATTGTTTTGAAAGTTGTCTCTGTGCTGCATATTAAAATTATATGTGGATTTTAAGTACTTACTCTATCTGATCACTTGAAACACTGGTTATTTTTTAAGCTAAAAAAAATACAGTTTCTGAAAGAGAAGAAGGAAAAAGAGAATGAGAGAGGGAAGAGGAGAAAGAAAGAGGAAGAATAGAAGAGAGTGTGAAGGAAGGAAAGAAGGAAGGAGAGAAAAGAGAGAGAGAGAGAAAGGAAGAAAGGGAAAAAGAAAAGATAAAAGGTAAAGATAAGGGAGTTATAAATAGTATGAAATAAGTTGAGAAGTAAATTATGAATGCTTTAATTGTTTGGGTCCAAAGGAAATGAAATCCGATTTTTTTTTAAAGAACCCAGTTTCACTCACTTGGTGCTTTGATCCACTGATTAACATTTGCAACCATTAACTCACTTTCCTGATGGAGGCGACTGTCAGATGGTGCTGCTCCCCAAGCCGGGCGCAGAGTTTCCAGCTGTGGATGCAGACAGATCAAAGCGTATGATGGACCCTCTACAACACAGTCTATCTGGAATACTAATAATAGTCTGTACTACTTGTAAAGAATCAAGTCATTTTTCTCCACTCTTTCAAATAATCAGCGTTTCCTTGTACATGCTATTAATTGATTCAATATGCAGGAGGAATGTCTGAACTTTTCCCACGCCTTACACTTACTCGCTTTTTATTATATACATTAGTCTACCTCCAGAGGTTGTTTTAATTCAAGTCAGGTTTTTTTTTTTTTTTTCATAAAAAATGGAACGGGTACTTGTTATGTTTAGCTTTATATGCCATGCATTGTCTTACGTTTTATAATTGTGTGTATATTTGTCATCGCCCACCCTGCTCAATTTTGATGCTGCTTAACTTGCTTATAGGATAATTTCATTACCTGCTTTGCTAAGTTTTGAGATTTTTACTATAGATATCTTATAAGATTGCTCTGTCCTCAACCCTCTCTTTAAGATTTTGAACCCAGTAGTTCAAAATTCTTGCTAATAACTGACAATGATTTCAGGCTTGTTACACTGACGTCTTTTTGTCGGTTGGCTTGTCAGTATATTTGTTTGGTTTTCATGTGACAATAGCTGTTTGCTTTTGTTTTATTCCTAACTTACCATTTGTATGCTTATAGTTTATTCTCTTTTCAGGAAATTCTGCAGATTTTTTTAACCTAAGAAATAGTTTCTGTTGCCTGATTATCTGGGGTTGTGGACTATGAAACATTCACCTACAGTTGTGATAAATACCTAACATCTTTAGAAGATAGAAAGGTTGAGGGGGCTAACTCTTAGTTAAATAGGCATTTGTTAAACAAGTCAGGTGTGCAAAAGCTGTGTGATTGAGGCTGAGGGAGAGTAGAATAATAAGGTGCTTAACAACAAGATCTCTTCCCTCACATAGTTTAGCATTCATTTTTCTAAGATGATACAAAGGATCCCTGAGAACTCTGTGTGATCATTTCTGTATATGCACAGAGCAGGTAGAACCGTGCCCTTTAAACTTTCTCTGTGCAGTGAGTGAAGGGAAAAGATAAGCCTGGAGTGTTATGAACAACTGAAGTTTATAGGGCTAACGAATTTAATGCCATGAAAAGGGCAGTGACATGGTCTTACTTTGTCATCAAAAAGGGTTTTGCATCTTCCCACTGCACATTTCTCACAGCTAGTTTTAATGTTCTTCGTTGACTGAAAGAGTTCAATTCAGTCATCCCTTTGGTTGGCATTGCATATATGACAGAAGTGTGCGTGTTTTCTTTTGTAGCAAGTATAATAGAAAACAAAACAAACAACCAAAAAAACCACATAGGGTTTTAGGGAACGCTAAAAGGTTTTCCTAAAATATGGCAATTTGGTGGAAACTTGTTTTATAATAAAATACAATTCTACCTATGGTTGTTTGTGAGAGTATATCCGGATTATTGTATTCTATCACGCCACCATTTCTAAGGGGATGCATTTCAAATTTGCTGCTTGTGTAAGTCAGTGGCCGAAAAGAAGTGGTCAGACAGCAGACAGGAAGCCAGCTGGCAGGTTCCTCTGTTGGGCATCTCAAGAATGATCTGAGAGAAACAACATGTGGAAAGGAAGCAGCGTGTGTTCTGAACAATGATGCGTACCCATGGCACAAAGGAACACAGAGGAAAAGAATTTCCTTTTATTTTATTTTTTAAGGTTTCTGTTTTTATTGAGTTTTAGAGAATTTATTTTCCCAAGAATTATACACCTAAGTTTTCAATGTATTGGTGTGAAGTCTATTTCTATTCTATTCTTATGACAGATTTAATTTATACTGTATAGTTATCCATGTTCCTTTCTTCATTTCTAATCATGCTTATAGTATGCTATCTTTTTTCTAACTGGTGAGTTTATACAGAGTTTCCTCAATATTAAATATTTTCAAAGACAGCAACAACCCAGAAATTTTCCTAGTGATTCTCTCTGGGCGATTTCTGTTATCTTTATTTTCAAATAATTTCTAAGTCCTTCGTTTTCTCAAATTAGTCCAAAGTTTTTTGAAAAATATAAATGTAAATGCAGATCTAGCACAGTTTTACTAATTAAAAACCTAAAACATTGAGGAAATGGACACGAAAGTGTTAAATAAGCATTAGCCCTTGAATTTATAAGGAATGGTTGACAGTGTCTGATTGTTCTGAAGTGGACTGTATGGAAAATATATGAGAGTAACTTGGTATGTCTTCAGAATTATCATTCCTTCTACAGCTTTTTAAAAGCAATACACATGTGCATAGTTCTCAAATAATGGCATAGACTTAAAAAACTGCTTTTTTTTATAAGGGTCATCATTTTTCCAGAGTTGAAAAAAATTCTCCACCCAAACTAGCCTACATTTTTATCATAATTCAATACCTTGATATTTTAAAAGTTGTTAATGTAATAAATATTTGATTATTGTACAAGAGAACCTATTACAGTATTACCGTGGATAATACATAATGGAAGAGATAATATACATCTAATCAAAGTCAAATCAAAATTAATATTGCAATAGTCTTTTGAGACTCATCTCTTATGTATGTTAATATTATGTAATAGATAATAAAAAGAGAGCAGGAACAATTTACATTTTGGAAAGAGCCTTGAAACATTCTGCATTATTAAATCAGACAAAATTAATTCTTATGTTGTCTCATAACAATGTAAAAATATTTAAAGGCACTTAATGTTGTCAGGAGACAAATATTCTGATGAGAGCGGAGAGTATAAATAAACATTCTGCACCAAGTGGCGTCTTCCATAGCCAGATGTCATAAATGTAGCAATTTTAAAATTACCATATTCTACGATGTGTTCACAGAAAAGATAACCAAAAACTTGAAATTGCAAGCTCTTTGAAACTAAGCACTTCATATTTTTATTGTGCATTCTCTGAGGTAATTATCTTTTGTGATATATTTAAGAGAAAGCTGATAACAAATGGGACAGTTGACAATGAAAATAGGTAGATTTGTAGACAATTGAAGAACTATTTTACGACTAACAGTCCTATTTATTGTACATTTAAAATGTGTCTGTCACATATCTATGAATTTTACTATGAATTAACCATTTAATTGTCACCACGATCTTACAAGATAGGCACTAATTTTACTCCCCATTTTACTCCTGAGCAAAGCTCACAAAACTTGCCAACATTACAGCTAGGAGTCAATCAGATACTGGCAGTCTGGACCTGGGATTCTGCTCGGAACACTAAAGCTACAGTAAGAGTCATGGAATCGTTGTCCATCTACAAGGAGAAATCTTGGGCTCGCATTTTTTGTCTGTTTCTTGAGATACTTAGAAGATGGACTCATCAAATTTGCAAAGACAACATTGTTGAGTAAACTAATATAATAAATGCATTCTTAAGTTGAATGTTTGAGGTGAACTTAAAACTAATTATAATAAGCACACTGAAAAATTCTAAGTGTGAACATGTCCTATAGTCTTTTTTAAAAGATGGTGCCATAAGAGACCCCAGCCTCCGTGTCCTCATCAAGATCAACACCTAGTCAGCTGTCCACAAACAAAAGCAGCTCTGGGAGAGCCCTGGGGTCCACTTAAGAAGCATCAGCCACACAGTGAAACAGTTAGAAGAAAGCATTCTGCCTGCATCATCCCATCTCCCAAGGCAGCATTGCTCAGGGCCACAGGATTTTGTATGCTATTTTCCATGTGTTTCAAATGCCTCTCCAATTCCTGGGTCTTTCCTGGCTCTCATTCCTGACAATTCTGTCTCCTAAACATCATGCAGAGAGCTCTGAGTCTATCGGTGTGTGTGTGTGTGTGTGTGTGTGTGTGTGTGTGCGTGCGCGCGTACATGCACACATCTCAGAAGACTACCTAATGTGGGAAAATGTAAATTATCAAGTTCATAATTATTTGATAACTCAGGGCCCAGTGCACGAATTCGTGCACCTTGAAAGGAATCGTGGGCCGTGAGGCTGCAGTGGACACAGGGGGAGGTCTCTGCCCATCCTCTGCACCCCTGCCCGGCTCCTCCCACCATGGCCCCTGTGTCTCCTCTCTGCCGTCAGCCCCGCCTTCACTACTCCCACGCACTGAGGGTGCTGGCCCCTCTCGCACCCTCTGATGGCGCACAGTGATTGGGGCTGGCACCAGCAGCAGGTGTGAATGGGGCTGGTGCCGTCAGTGGGTGTGGGCGATGGCTGCCGTCTGGATCCCCCTTCAGGAGCAGGGGAGGTGGGGCAGCCCTCAGGGGTGATCTGAGCTGGCAGCCACCACTCATACCCACTGACAGCACCAAGCGATCAGGTCCAGCGCAGGACACCGGCAGCAGGTGTGAGCCGCGGCTCCAGCACCAGCAGCTGGTGTGAGCGGGGCTGGTGCTGGCAGCAGGTGCAAGTGCCAGGCGGGACCACAGCGCATGGGAGCAAAGAATTTTCAGTAACTACCAGAGGCTCGTCCCGAGGACATTGACGGGTGCCCCGCCTTGGTCTGGTGCCCCCTCTCACCTGTTCCACCATCCTGCTGCGGCCAACGCCTGCCATGTTCCACACTCTGCTACCTGCTGCTGATACCCATTTTCCGCGTGCACCCCCTGGTGGTCAGCAACCAGTTGTTTGGTTGTTCGGTTGTTCCGCCATTCAGTCTATTTGCATATTAGGGATATATATATATATATATATATATATATATATATGGCTCTTACTAGTCTGTTGGCCTTGTAAGTCCACAAGAACCGAAATAGTTTCATCATTTTGTGTTTAGTGTGAACCCAAAATATGTACTTATACTATTTAGCTTGGAAATGACTGAAAAACTAGTCCACTGGCTGCAGCATGAAGCAGATGAATATCCTGGCAGTGTTGAGCATTCACATAAACCAGCTTCCACAGGAGTGAGCAGAGCCTGGACAGTGTGGCTGGCCGACACTCCTTCAGCCTCAGTATCCTACTTGGGCAGGGTTGGAATCAGAGAAAACTCTGTGACAGAAGCAGCTCCCACCTCTACAGCTGCTCAGGGTCCTGAAGTTGGAGAAAGGGGTTGTCTTGGTGCCTGTCATTGACTTCATTGGATGACGTGTTATCTCTGACCTGTCACTAAGGTCAGCAGAAGGAAGTGCACTGACTGACGTAGGTCTGGATGATAAGGTCTAAATGTCATGGAGCTTGGAGTGAGGGTAGGAATCAGCTCTACTCAAAACAGACAAACTGAGTGGGCGGAGCCTGGGTCACCAAAGCCCAAACCATAACCTGTCACTTTAAGAAGAGAAGGTGAGGATTGGGTGGCAAGAACCATGAACATCTACATTGCCCATCACACAGTCTGTGGCTCAGAGTAAGGACTCAGCAAATGTCTGTGGAATGAATGAACAAATGGCACCTCATAGAAAACCATGCATTTAAAATGTCGTTGAAACCTGATACAGTCAATAATATGCAGCAAAGGATATAAATAAGTGTATTATACAATGAAAAATATCAAAGAAAGCTTAGACATGAAGCAGAAACCTTGTAAAAATTATTCATATATACCAACTCTATAAAATATTATTCATTAAAGGGAATAAACCAATATTTGGCTTTCAAACAACTTTATATATAGAAATAAAATACAGTATGGTCTTTCCGGAGAGTAATAGGCAATATGTAAAAGGAGAGAGAAAACCTTTGAAGCAGTAATCCCACTTTGGTTATAATATCCAAAGAAAATAATTCCGAATGAATAAAAACTTGCGATATACCACTATATTAGTAGCTATTGAATGTGTGTGTGTGTGTGTGTGTGTGTGTGTGTGTAGTCACACACCACATAATGCCTTTTTGACCCATGAAAGACTGCATGTATAATGGTGGTCCCATAACATTATAATAGAGCTGAATGTCCTATAAGAAATCAAAGAATATCTGATTCAGGAGGGATTTGTTTTTCTGTGATGGGAGCGATATATGTGGTGCTTTGCAGTAGATTCCCTCTTACAGCACCTCACTGTTGAGCAAATAGATCCCATCCTGATCAGTCAGTCACTGGCCATTGTCAGCAAGAGGAGCCTGTCCCACCCACACTACATATTCTGAGGGTGCCATAGCCTTCCCAGGTCTAGCCAAAGGTCCTCAGAGCACATTGCTGCAAATTCGTTGTTGAGGACCTAAGAGTTTTCACAGGACACAGGTCCACAGAGCTACCTTAACAAGGATTGGGTTCCACTGCCGCTGTAGTGGAGGTGTTCTGTGCTAGTGTTGAGTCACTCTGTACTTTGGAAATATTTATAGTTTTTAATGTTATAAAGCAAGAGTTTTATTTTTCCCATCAATTCAATGCCAAAGAGAGCCCTTTTCACCAGATAGGGTCAATAGGAGCAAAAACAATATCCAAATTCAAACACTGAGTCCTCAGTTCTACACCTTCTCCATATTAAACACCCTCTTTTTCTTCATGAATACCATAAAGTTCCTTAGTCTGATCACTGCTCCAACTTGCAAATGCACATGGCCATGCCAATCCCTCTGTTCCGTTAGCTTTGCATCCTGGTTTCTCACTCCTACTGATCCCTGACCCCCATTCACTCCCTCCTGGCTGTCACTGTAATGGGGATCTATTCCTCCCCCAGCCAGTTTCTCCTCCATAGTCCCAATCCATCCAGCCCACATCCCTGTTTAAGGAGCAACACTGTATAGGTTCTATTTCTGAGCCTGTGGGAAGGAAACGGGGAGGGTTTGTGGGACAGTATTTATAAAGGCTACAGTAGTACATGGTATTATCCACGCCTTCCCATCCACTCACCACTCACTCACTGACTCACCCAGAGCAACTTCCAGGACTGCAAGTTCCATTCATGGACCTGTTCTGTTTAGATACATACTTAACCATATCTATTACATGTGGCATGCTGGGTAGGGTTAGAGCCCAGGAGCAGTAGGCTGCACCGTGTAGCCTAGTAGTGCAGTATGCCATGCCACCACTGTGAAAGTGCACTCTCTGATGGTTACACACTGAAGGAGTCCCCTAATGATGCATTTCTCAGAATGTCTCCCCATCATCAATGGCTCATGACTGAGTATTTTTCTTTATCCATGCATCTGTCCTATCAAACACTCAGGTTGTTCCTATTTCTTGGCTGTTGTGAATAATGCAACAGTGAACATGGAAGTGCAGGTATTTCTTGAGACACTGATTTCATTTTCTTTGAATATCATACTAGTAATGGGAATGATGTATCAGATAGTAGTTCTATTTTTAATTTTTTGAGGAAACTCCATATTGTTTTAGGTAATGGCTATCCCAATTACATTACCACTTAGGAGTGTATCGGAGCTCCTTTTTCTTCACATCCTGTCCAACACAGTTATTGTTTGTCTTTTGGTTAATACCCATTCTGACATTGTGAAGTGATATCCACTATGGTTTTGATTCACATTTCCTTGATGATTAGTGTTATTTGGCACCTTTTCATGTACTGGTTGGCCATTTGTATGTCGTCTTTGGAAAAATGTTTAGTCAGGTCCTTTGCCCATTTTTTTTAATTGGGTTATTTGTTTTCTTGCTATTGAGTTGTTTTAGTTCCTTCTATATTTTGGAAATTAAACCCTTATCATATATATGTTTTGCAAATATTATTTCTCAACAAATGGGTGTCCTCATCACTCTGATAATGTTTCTCCTGTTGTACAGAGGCTTTTTATTTTTTAATTGGATATAATCCCATTTGTCCATAGTTTCGTTTCCTGTGCTTTTGGTATCACAGCCCATCTTGCAATTAATAGTATGAACTAAATTGACTGATCCATTTTCTTTAATTTTAAATTTAAGTGTTTCATTGAGGAAACTTAATCAGAAACTACCACTTCCAACATGTTTGATTATTAACAAAACTAGAAGCCCGGTGCATGAAATTCATGCACGGGGGGGAGGGGTGTCCCTCAGCCCAGCCTGCACCCTCTCTAATCTGGGACCCCTCGAGATGTCCGACTGCCCATTTAGGCCTGATCCCAGTGGTCAATTTGCATATTAGCCTTTTATTATATAGGATATATTAATTTATGTGACTTAGTATAACAATGCTGACTACGTATTTGATAGCAAGGATTAGATGTAATAGAGAAGTAGATCACAAATCTTATATTTCTCACATATGTATATGTATATGGTGTTGAGAACAACCAATTAAACTACTAGAGGAATAAGTTGAATATGAGATGTTTATCTAAAAAACATATGTGTTTTAAATTGCAGTTTGAGGCCACATTCATAGCTACTAATTTTGTTTTTATAGTTTCTGACTTTAAAATTATAAAGTATTTGTAGATATTTCCTAAGGTGGCTAGAAAAAAATAAAACTAATTTGCATTCAAAATGTTATTTTTATTCACATAGCTTAGTATTTTTTTTCCTTTCCATTAGATCGAAGAGGATATTTGAAAGAATATATACAAGATTTGAAGAAAGTTTCTTTAAGAAACTAAATTAAAAGGCATTTTATTTAACTAAATCTTAAAATAGCATTAGAAAACAAAACTATAATCAAACTAAAAAATCTTCAAAAATGTTATCCTCAGTGTATATCACTGAATGCTGATTTGATTAAAAGGGGGTGTTTAATAAACTCAGCAAGAAACATGATAAATTACAAAACCACATTAAGACTAAAACGTGGATTTCAAGTTAACTTCAGAAGCTAAAAAGACATTACACATCCCTAGCCCAAGAGATAGAGTTTTCAACTTCTTTAGTTGATAATATTGCTTTTATGATACCATGATACCCACTTGTATTGAATCCATATATATAACATTCTTAAAGCTATCAATCAAATTTAAATGTCTGGCCCCAAATCCCCCAGACTCAGAGTTACATTTCCCCACATTTGTCAAACCCGTTTATATTGAATTTCCACTTACATGAACCTATTGGTTTCCCTAGTAATGCCGTGTTTTTATAGGTTCTGTCTCTCCCACTTCCTGGTGCCGTAGAGAGGAGGCCGAACATGGAGCAGATGCTTCCAGTGCGCTTCTCTACAAATATCGAATTACTTTGTTTTATCGACATTTCTGTCTGTTCTTTGGAAATTAGATGTATAGTAAGCTTGTTTCATTTTCTATAGAGTTAGAGCAGAAAGTTGACTGAAACTGTGAAGATACTAAAGCTTCATGAAATATGTAACTTCTATCTGTCTCATCCTAATTTTAATTGTTAGTTTTTAAAAATCTTGCAAATATTTTAGGATAATTCTCCTATTTTAGGGGGAAAAAAACAGTGCATAAATTTACTTTCAATTTAGATGGCAAACGTGTGTTGTTTTTAATATACAGACGTAAATTGCGGAGAGTCTATCGTGGGGCTGTTTGGCACTAGAGTCCACAGAGTGGCTGTGAAAGACGCGATATTATAAAAGTGTGGATGTTGATATCAAATTGTTTTTGTTGTTCAATCATTCTAGGTCAATCACAAAAACTTACTTTTATTACATTGAAAGAAGAAGATTTCTCACTGTTGTTCCATTTTGCCTGGTTAGAAGGAAAACTTTTTAGAACAGTGGTTCTCAACCTTCCTCATGCCGCGACCCTTTAATACAGTTCCTCATGTTGTGGTGACCCCCCACTATAAAATTATTTTTGTTGCGACTTCATAACTGTAATTTTGCTACTGTTATGAATCATAATGTAAATATCTGATATGCAGGATGTATTTTCACTGTTACAAATTGAACATAATTAAAGCATGGTGATTAATCACAAAAACAATATGTAATTATATATGTGTTTTCCGATGGTCTTAGGTGACCCCTGTGAAAGGGTCATTCGATCCCCAAAGGGGTTGCGACCCACAGGTTGAGAACCGCTGTTTTAGAGTTTCCTAGGCATGGCTATGTGGCTTTACTATTCAGAGGGGACATCTGCAGTTGCATTGGGTTTAATGGATATCATTTGCATTTTTCTTTGATTTCCATGAAAGTAGCCATTGAAAATCTGTTTTAAGGATAAATCACATTGAAGAATAATGCATTATATAAAGAATTATTTATTTCTAGTAAGTAAATACATTAGGAGACATTGTGAATACAGTTATATTCTAAATACTGAGCTTCTGATAAAAGATGAATAAAACAATTTAAGGGCGAATAGCATTCCTGTTTATAGCCAACATTTTGCAAACTCTTTTATGAAGTGTTTGTCATTGTTCTGTGGAAAGGAGGCTTCTCAATTGTTTACATACTAAAATAGAAATTTTTTTATGTGAATTAGACAAGTAAAAGTTTCAGAAATATTATATTATTACAAAAACTAATGATTATGGGGAACATATTTTTTTTATTAATGTGTTGTAGACATTGAAGGTTTCCAGAGATCACTTAGCCCATCTCCCTGAAACCTCATCAGTTGAGATTGGTCTGAGAGGGTTACCTAGAGCTATAAAAATTGTCAAAGGATTGCTACATATCATTCTGTGTTAAAAAACTGACTAGTCAGAACTTCCTGTTTTGAATTCTGCTTCCATTTCTTGACAAGATTCTTATTCATAATTTACTTAATTTTTTTTAATTCACACAATAGGGATAAAAATTATCTACATAATGATTGTATAGAGGAATAATGATGCATGAGAATGACATATAAAATTATTGGAAATTAATAAGAAATCAATAAAGACAAACAGAAATATGTGAATATATGTAAAAATATATATTTATACAGGTAATACATACTCATAAATATCACGATGTGCAACCTGTGAAATAACATACATTAAGTAGAATTGAGAATGTGAGATTATGTATATTCTCCCACACACATATATAAAAACACAATATTCCCAGTAAAAAAATATATATAACTGAGAATATATATCTATATACATGGGTATAGGTGTGTATATATCCTTACTTATTGTTCATGTATTTTATTCCATAGGTTGCTCATCAGAATATTTATTATATGAGTATATGTTACCTATATAACTATTATACACAATTCTGAGATTATAAAGGGAAGCTAATCTGGTCATCATATAAGGATATTTATTAACATAACTCTTATAAGATTGATAATTTAAAGTTTGTAGTCTGCTTAAAATTATTTACTCCATCCATTATGTCTGAGTCTCTATAATTACTGTACAGTATCTCCAGAAACTAGGAACATACCACAAATCTACACTAATAAAAGAGAAACATGGTAATTAACGTACGACCGCTACCCTTCCCATTGGCTAATCAGCATATCCTATGCAAATTAACTGTCAGCCAAGATGGCGGCCGGCAGCCATGCACTGAAGCAAGCAGGGAGGTTTGCTTGCTTCAGTGACTGCAGACTCCAACGTTCCCCGCCTAACTTGCCGGCCTCTCAGCTGCAACTCTAAGCAACTATGTACTATGTTGCAAATAAGAAGCTAAACAAAACCCCAGAAACCGGCTGTCAGTCAGCCAGGTTCAGCCAGCCGACCGCAACATTGTATCAATGTTTTCAGCAGCGAGACCTCAGATCTAAAGCTGGCCCAGAATAACAGAAAAAAAAAAGAAAACAAGGAGTGGTTGGGAGCTTCAGTCACCTGCTTCCGGAAAACAGCCCTAAGCCCCTCACCCAGACTGGCCAGGCACCCCAGTGGGGACCCCCACCCTGATCCAGGATACCCTTCAGGTCAAACCAGCCAGCCCCTACCCATGCACCAGGCCTCTATCCTATATAGTAAAAGGGTAATATGCCTTCCGGCACTGGGATCAGTGGAGCAGCGAAGCTCCCGGCACCGGGATCAGCGTGACAGGGGGCAACGCCAAAACCCCCTGATCGCCCCGCGGCTCTGTGAGTGACAGGGGGCGGCACCCCAACCCCCTGATCAGCCCTGCTCTGTGCCTGATAGGGGGGAGCTCCCCAATCCCCTGATTGCCCTGCGGCTCTGTGAGTGACAGGGTGCAGCGCACCAACCCCCCTCCACGGGCCTTGCTCTGTGTGTGACAGGGTAGAGCCATAACCTCCCCATTGGCCCTGCCCTGAGTGTGACAGGGTGCAGTGCCCCAACCCCCTGATCCGCCCTGCTCTGTGTGTGACAGGGGGCGGTGCCCAGCTCCCCTATCAGCCCTGTGAGCGACAGGGGGGAGCTCCTCAACCCCCTGATTGGCCCTGCTCTGTGCATGACAGGGGGGAGTGCCCCCACCCCCTGATCGACCCTGCTCTGTGTGTGACAGGGTACAGAGCCCCAACCCCCCTAATGGGCCCTGCTCTGTGAGTGACAGGGGGCAGCGCCCCAACCCCCTGATCAGCCCTGCTCTGTGCGTGACAGGGGGTGGAGCCGCAACCTCCCCATCGACCCTGCCTTGAGTGTGACAGGGAGTGGTGCCCCAACCCCCCAATCGGCCCTACCCTGAGCATGACTGAGGGTGGTATCGCAACCTCCCGATCTGCCCTGCTCTGTGCATGTCGGGGTGGTGCCCCAACTCCCCAATTGGCCCTGCTCTGAGCCTGACCAGGGGCTGCCCTTAGGGATTGGGCCTGCCCTCTGCCACCCGGGAGCAGGCCTAAGCCAGCAGGTCGTTATTTCCCGAGGGGTCCCAGACTGCGAGAGAGCACAGGCCGGGCTGGGGGACCCCTCTCCCACCCCGCCCCCCCAGTGCACAAATTTTTGTGCACCGGGCCTCTAGTTTTTTATAAAGATAAATAGCAAGTCTTGAAAAAGTTGCAGGATTTCTTGCAGTTAATAAAATGATATTGGATAAAACATTCAAATTACAGTTGAAATCATTTACAAATGAGGATCTAACTTATTTATACTGGTTAACATATAAGGAGAATATTGGACAAAAATTATAGAAATTGATGGCTATCAAAAGATCAAGAAAGATAATTGATAAAATTAAGGAATCCCTTTAATATTCTTTAACCTTATTTATAATTATACTCAAATTATGCTTAAATTTAAAGACAGAGAGTAATCTAATTTGGCACTTATCACAATTTTGTTGAAATATGTGTATATATACTAAAGTCAATACTTCATTTCTTCTTTACTGTAAGACTTAGCACTGAAAATTTAAATTTTGTTAAATACAAGGTTAAATAAACTTATTTTAATTTTTCTGTTTGTTTTCAAGATAGGCTCCCAGTAATACCTTTTATTTTCCATCATTTATTAAGAAACTTTTCATACCCATGAGTGACTTTTTAAACTTTCTTATACAAATTATACTCTAGTAGTAAAGTTCTTCAAAAATTTTGAACTCAGTTTAGGAAATGTTAATAAGTAGTATGCCAAATCTCATGAATGAGCAACTATGACAGCTTTTTGTATTCATTTTAAAATGACTGCTTCTAAACCCATTGATTCATAATCACATAACAAACATCTATGAAGTGCCAACTACTGTCTGTAATGGAACTAAGTGCGGTAATGGGAAAATAAGAATAAATAAAGTCAGTGCTACACTGGTGGCATTTTATAGCATGCAGGGGAGCTGGACATGTAAATCACACTTTGATTCAAGCTATCAGTAGAAATGCACAAATTACCATGTGAGCAATAAAGGAGGATGGCTTTTTTATGATGAAAGAACAATGTTCTCTCATACAATTCAAAGACTCAATCCCAGGCCTACTCCATTGGTTAATGCTATACACAATTTATTTCATTAATTTATTCACTCAGCAAACACTTTGGGCATCTTTTATGTGGAGGAGACACAGGCATGAAACCCTATTACATTAGAGTGTGAGAAATTCAAGAACATAGCCAACTAATTAGCTCTGCTACAAACAGTAGAAAGAGGCCCCAGCGAGGAGGGAGAGGGGACTTTTGAACCATCTCTGGAAGAACAAGCTCTCTAGATTAGGGGTAAGAGGATACAGAAGAGGATGAAGAATGGGTCCTGGGCAAACAGGGAGCCACATGTGCAAAGAAGAGATGTGAAAATTCAGGTGTTTAGGAAAGCTTTTTTACCCAAAATAAAAAATAAGACATTATTTTCAAGAAAGAGCTCCCTAAGCAAAATTTATACCTTCCTTGTTCCTGCCCAAGTTATAAATCTCATATTAAAGATGTACAAGAGATTGGATATAAGCATAGTGACCTAATCATGAAATATACATTTTTCAAATAGCATAAAAGGAATGATATTGATCTTTTTTATTTTGTAATTAAGGTATAAGTCACATAAACCAAGTTAATATTGTGCTCAGCTCCATGATTTTTTTAACTTATATAAGCACTCATGTAACCACTGACCAGATTGTGTACACAGCATTTTCAGCATGCCCCCTTCCTCATACTTCATCTCCAATTCACTACCTACCTACCCAATGTAATCATTAGTCTGACTTCTATCACCATAGATTAGTTTTGGCTGTTTATGAAGTTCATTTAAATAAAATCATATGGCATGCATTCTGTTATGTCTGGCTTCTTTCAAACAAAAGTTTGTGATTCGTCTTCGCTATGGCATGTTTCAGTACCTTTGTTTTTCATTTAATTTGTGCTATATTCCATTGTGTGAATGTACCACAATCTAGTTATCTATCTTATTTCATGTTGATGACCATTTAGGTTATCTCCAGTTTGGGGCTCTTAGAAATAAAGCTGATGTGAATATCTCTGTAGTGGATGTCAGCATACATTTCTATTGGGCATATACCCCACAATGAAATCCTGGGTCATGTTTAGCTGAAGTAGGTATTAAGTGTCATTGTTTGGTGAGTTAAATTTTTCTTAGAGCAAAACAAATAATGCTGATGGTCCCTGCATTAGTTTACTAATGCTGCCATAACGAAACACCAGAATGGGTGGCTTAGACAACCTCATCGTTCTGGAAGTCCGTGGTCAAGGTGTTGGCAGGTTTGGTTTCTCTGAAGACTCTCTCCTTGGCAGCTTTCCCTCTGTATCTCATGTGACCTTTTCTATGTGTATTTCTGCTGAAATGAGCTTCTGCATGACAGGGACACGTTCTACGAAATGCGTTGTTAGGTGATTTCTTCTTTGTGCAAACATTTATAAAATCCTAGATGGTACAATCCACTACACACTGAGGCTAGATCAGTGGTCGGCAAACTCATTAGTCAACAGTGTCAAATATTAATAGTACTTCTTCAAAATAGACTCGCCCAGGCCGAAAACGAACTTCTGCGCATGGGCCACGAAGTTTCAATCGCACTGTACACGCGCCCGCACGTGGTATTTTGTGTAAGAGCCACACTCAAGGGGCCAAAGAGCCGCATATGGCTCGAGAGCCGCAGTTTGCCAACCATGAGTATAGCCCATGGCTCTGTAGGGGAGGAAAAATACTTCTGGATTCTTAGCTGATTCATCCCTGTAATAAGACAGATTAAGAGGAATAAATCTTGCCACCAGACTTCATCCTCCCTTGTGGGTCCCTGGAAATGCTTTTCCTCCGGACACCACAAGAACCCCACTTCCACTGGCAATAAAATTTTTCTGAGCTCCTAAACTTCCAAAGCTCTTAAATTTCCCCCAAATTATGTACTTCTATTGCCTTCTCTCTCTACCTACCCTCACTCTGGGACCCAACAAGGTCTAACTTCTCTTGCTACCTCTTGGATCCCTCTTCTCCCTTTCTTCTGATGGAAGAACTTTATATAGTCATGGGCAATTGGTCGGGTGTAACAATGCTTGCTCTAATTGATTATATACTTTCTAGTGAAAAACACTCTTCATTTATATATTAAAATACCACACCACAATAAAACTAATCACTAAACTTTAAGAAGTGTGTATTGTAGAACAGAGCTAACCTTGGCAGGAGGTTTCAGAGAGTGTCCAGGAAGATTCAGAGAAATTTAATTTTTAACCTAGATCTAAAGGTTACATGGGAATCAACTGGTAGGAGGGTTGCATGTATATGAGCTTGTCCTTAATTAGGGAGGAGGTTGGTGACTTTGAGAGGGCAAAGTGTGACTGGAGGGTAAAAAGCAGTGGGGAACGGTGTTAGGGATGAGGCTGTTGAGTAAGGTAAGGGTGATATTATGCGGTACCCTAATGTATATGTTATCAATTTTGGTCTTTGACTTTAAAATAATTGAAAATTGTTCATGGTTTTCATCAGATTTGATTTTCTAAATGATCCTTAAATGAGAAGGTGTTAAAGAGTGTCCAAGGCAGATTCCAAGAAACCAGAGATCTTTTGTTGTTGTTAGTTCCTTTCTAACAACAAAAACAAGAATACTTTTGCTGTGGATTGATGGAATGTGAGAGCATACCAGGTGCCAAGCACTAGGTACCTTTCCGCATTATTCCATTGAATTTTCACAGAACAACAAGCCTCATGTTAAAGGTGAGGAAAATGAAGGAGAGATTATAGAATTCAAACCCAGGCAGTCTGCAGCCAGAGCGCGTGTGCTCAGCAAGTGCAGTGTTTAGTTTCAGGTAAAAGAAAACTCATTGCAAAACATTACCTTTCTTTCCCCAGACCCTTCTAATCAATAGCAGGCATGAGTAAGATGGTTATAAAGAATTAACAATAGAAGCTATAAACAACATAATCTGTCTTTATGTAACTATTGTGTTTCCATTTACTCAAAAGTATCCATTTTTACATTCAATATTATTTTGTATTAGTTTCATTCATGTAACTATTAAAACATCTAGAATGCAAACCTAATTATACTTAATACAAGATTTACTTGAACTTGCAAGCTTCACTTTTTGCTACTTTATCTATTTGAAAAATACAGTGTTATACCTATTTTAGTAATGATCTATTTTTAATATCAAATATTTTATAATAACTAATATTTAAAGAAAATTACTAAATTTGAGGACTTTGTGTATTTTATTACTCCATTATTTTTTGAGAATTCTACCATCTACAATATTAAAAAATAATTATATCCCACATATTATGTTGAACACTCACCTCTCTATAAATAAAATCATTTACTTTTCACAAAATTACCTTATATCACTATACTGCTCATTATTTCCAACCTCATTCAGTGCAGGTTAAAGGTGTAATTTCTTTCAAGTTCAAATAAATAGAATGCTAGAGGAAGTCCAACACATTGTGAATAAAATTATTCTTTATCATAAATGCCTTGTATCATAAAATATTTAGAAGTATCAGAATAGGCTCTTTTACCATTTTAACTACAATCCATAAACACAGGATATAGAATCTCAGAGGTGTTCTTGTTTAATATCAACAATTGAAAAGTGAACCACAACATCTGTTGGTGAATTTTCTCCCCATAATCTCTCTTTTCGTTTTCAAACTGGGTTGTGTGGAGTCTGGAACTTTCCTTTTAATATGTAGCCTGTTTCCTCCCTTTTCACTTTGGTTTGGGTAACACTATCCTATATAATAAAGAGCTAATGTGCTAATTAGACCAAACAGCAGAATGACCATCCGGATGACCTTCTGTACAAAGCCTGGGCTGCGAGGGCCGGCCAAGGCAGCAGGGGCTGCGAGGGCCGAGCCCCTTGCATGATTTTTGTGCATTGGGCCTCTAGTGAATTTATATTTGACTATGAAAAACTGTAGTAGAAGAAAAATGCTAAAAATATATTGAGTGAAGTTAATAATAAAGTTTTGTAAAACCTTTTACTAAGAGCCAAATATTTTACAATTGATTTAATAGTTCTAATTGTAATCCAACTCTGTAGCATAGTTACTCAATTTCTGGAAGTGTTTCTAATTCTGTACATGCACACGCACGCACACACATACACACACACACACACAAACAACCATCAGATCTTCTCTTTAAAAAGATGTAAAATATGTATAAAGGAATATAGGATAATACACACACAAGTAAGAAATGAAAACATCCTGTGATGGTTGCATCAGATTTTTTGATACCAATAATATTGAAATCAATCCTCCATGTTCTCCTCTCTAGTCTTATATCCTAGAAGTAATAATTATAATAAAAGTTGAGGCTAAGCATGCTTTATATTTTAGTAATATAAATATCACAACATGCATATCTAGATATGTATATTTATGATTTTAGTTGACATAAATTATTTCAAAACTGTATAAAATGTTTTATACTTTCTTTAATTATTTCAATATTATGTCTGAGACCAATGTTGATATACATAGTTTGGGTTTCTAAATGTTGACAGGTGTATACTATTCCATTGTTTGGTTATGCTGTGATATGCTTCCGTTTCTCTTCTGATAGATATTGAGTTGCAAGGCTTCAATAAAAATCCTTGTACATGTATTTTTTTAGAATATATAGTAAATATTTTGTATAGTATTTTCTTATGATGTACCCATAAGTGTGAATTTTAAGTCACAAGGCATACGCATTTCAAAAACAATACATACTAAATTGCTCTCCAGCACTGTTGTAGTAATTCCACCAGTTCTCCTTTTCTTTGTCAATGTCTTGCTAATTTTCTTGACACTGCATTGTCTGCTTTCTCTATTTGGCTTTCTTTATATATGAATCTGAAAAATATAAAAATAAGAAATTGATAAAGACTATGTTTAAATTTGTCATAAGAAATTCCTACAAAAAACATATATATATATATATATATATATATATATATATATATAGACATATAATATATAAACACAGACAACAGTGTGCTGATAGGCAGAGGGAAAGGGGGAGGAGCTAGGTGAGGTAGGCAAAGGGGGGATAAATAGGGGCAGAAAGAGACTTCACTTTGGCTAATGTGCACATGGTGGAGTGCACAGATGATATTTTGTTGAGTTATACACTTGAAACCTGTTTGATTTTGTGAACCAATGTCACCCAGATAAATTCAACTAAACATACACACACACACACACACACACAAGAAATTACTACATTCACTGGGTATACTCATCCATTAAAATTATTTTAATATAATCAATATGCTAATGAGTCCCAAATCCATATCTTAACTTTAGGTCTCCACATTAGTTTCAGATTTATACAAGTAATTGACTATCAGACTGCTCAACTTGAATGTCTACTAGCTAGCCCAAACTTAACCTGTCCAAGGTAGTGGGCTTTTTTCTCCCCAAACCACTCCTCTAACAGTCTTCTTCATGATAACCTTCCAACATTGTCTCCAGCCATCATTAACTCTTCATTTTCACTGATATTTCACATAAAATTCATCATCAATTCAGACCCCATTGGCTCTACTTTTCAAAATACTGTAGAACTAACATTCAGTCACTTCTTCATATCCCCACCATCATCACGCTCACACTCCACTTGGAAGCCACTGCATCTCTTTCCTGATTGTTGTAGTGGAGTCCTAAATTGCCTACTGCCTCCATCCTTGCACACTACACCGTCTACTCTCAAAATAGTAGTGTTCTGCTAAAACGTCATTCCCATTATGTCATTCAGCTGCTCAAAGTCCTCCAGCTCACTCAAATTAAAGTCCCCAAGTTTTGCATGGTGTTCAAGGTCTTACCTGAACTTGCCTCCATTACCTGTCATATATAATGTCTCCACCTTCGTTCATGCAGCTACAGCCGCATTGCCGCCTTCACTGTTCATAGGACATAGACTCATTCCCATGTGGTACCGTGGAGTGGGACACTTCCTCCAGCTTCCACAGGCTCTACTCCTGTGTGCCACTTAGGTCTCTCAAAAGCACCTCTAACATGCTTTTGAGCTTCTATATTTAAAATTTCAACAACCCCCCACACACAGCACATCCAAACTATTATATTCCCCTTTCCTTCCACTATTTATTTTTCTCCTGAACATATTAATAGCTAATATACAATATATTTTACTAGCTCCTCAGCCCTTAGCAAGTGCTTGCAACAACAGATACACTTGGTAAATATTTGTTAATTTAATGAAATATATATGCCAGTGAATGTTCCAGTTCTACCATAAGTTTTAAACCACATCACACATTTAAAATGTATAGATTTAAAAGAGTGCACCTATTTATAAATGCTAACTTACTTTGGAAATGAGTGTCTGAAGTAATTTCTTTATAATATCTGTGAAGCAGTATTTTTAACACAATTTTTATTGGCTTTAATGACCATTAGGTTTTTGTCATTTTTATATTATTTTATAGTGCTCCTAAACAGAAGATGCCGCCATATTCCTCTTTGTATACTAGTATAGTGAAATGTTTTGCATACTAAACTAGGTGTTTAACTATATAACCATTAATATCTTTTTTAAAATGCAATTAGACTGTATCTAGCTATACCAAGGGATTCTTTGATATATTAGGCAAAGGATATCTTTCATGATGTAAATAAAACAGTATTACAGTTTCTTTGCTTTCTGAAAAAGGATGTTTATTCAACTATGTTTTTCTTTATGTTTATATGATGCTAATTTGCCAACACAGCAACTTTTCCCTAGCTAAAAATATTACCAATATAATATATACATTTTCAAGCCTTTGAATGCGTCAAGGAAATGCAGAATGCATTACTGAGAAGTAGATGAGCATTGAATTTATTTGAAAATGGAAGCACTTAACATACCTGCTGTGCAGCCATCATTAGAGTGTGGTAGGCTGTAGTTTTAGGCTCAGTTTTGCTCACAGTACCTAACTCATTATAAATTTACCCATATTTTCTTTAATTTAATAGCATTTACTTTTCCCCATCATCTCCTGCCTTTAAACTAAGCGAACCACAAACTTTTGATTATGATCTTGCAGCCATCGAAAACTTGGAAAATATAATCACAATTTAAAATTAACTCTTTGTCTTTAGGTTGAAGAAATGCTTTGAATTGCATATCTCCCCTTAACCACAGGTGATATTTCATAAGTTTAAAGTACAGTCTCCAAAAAGGGTACTTTCAAATAATTTTCCATGCCTTCATTCAGCAGGTAACCCAAACCTTCCTAATCCCCAAATGCTGCACTTCAAAGTTATGCTCAGGGAAAAAATATTGAAAAGAACAGCCTCTCTTTCCAGTTGATTTAAAACATCACTAGCTTATTTTCAGTACACATATGGAGTTACTTTTAAAAAGAAATCTTGGAATAATGCCAGGCTACATACAGGAAAGTCTTGTCTCCAGAGAGAGCTAAAATTCATTATCTGAGCTTTGGGACGCCCATGTTCCTTCAAAATGTGGACATATCTTTGTTCCTCCGTGATTAGTGATAGGAGTTTGACTTAAAATAAGAGACTACTCCATGTGTATTTAGAGTCTAAAGAAACCAAGTGATTGTGTTATTTTGAATTGAAACTGATTAATAATCACATACTTAACTATTAGTTATGTGCTAGTTTTATAACAAACTACAGAATTTTTTGAAAGTTGAAGTTATTTACAAAAATATAACACTTGGTATGTGTTTATCAGTAACATAGATCAAAGGTAAATTTTTGGACCTTTTGTCTTCTTTCTTTTCTCATTTAGCGGTTGGCTTCTCTCATTTAAATCCATCTGATTTTTGTTGTTGTTGTTGTTAAGAAAATATCACTAAGTCCAAGAAAGCAAAGGATGATATAATGATTTCATTATTGTTGTTAGTGACCGTTTTATGATAATAACGACTCAAAAATTAGGTCTATTTTTGATGCATAAAATAAACCTATCAAAGTGAGCAACAGTGTTACAAGTTCAGAATAAAACAATTAAAATCAAAATATTAATTTCAGTAACAACCTGTAACATTCCATTGTCAAATATCAAAAAATGAAAATTATTTTCTAGATTCCTTATGTATGTAATACATTTTAGTTCCCCCCCCCCCTTGTTTTTTGGTGAAATGGTAAAATTCCAATCCTCATAATTGGTGAGGAGGAGCTTACCAATACAAAACAATTAATATAATTAATATAAAACAAATTAAGTAGACACAGAACATGTCCTAAATATGCAATACTAACATGGGCAGTGAGTCCATAACATTGAACAGGTGTTAACAACTGTATCTTTAAAATCCACCTAACACCTAGAAATAATAACTGTATTTTGTTGTATGCTGAATTAAAAAGCTACGTGACTCCTTCATCCCATTTTTAATTATTCAGGAGAGAAAAATGTAGAAATGCAGGAATCACTCAAGTGAAGAGAAAGCTTTAGTAGGTCATGGGTGGGAGGGCATTTTCTATTACATATGAGCATGACCTGTCCTGGGAGTTTTTAAACACTTTGATTTTGTCCACAAAGAAGGCCTGGACACTTTCTGCATCTGCATAATGTGATAAAATCATGGATTATGAACTTAGTGATGAATTATTTCAAATAAAACCAAAGCACAGGCTCTATTTGAAAGACTGATGGTAGAGCCAGGCAGGAATCCTTCAGTAAAATGGATTAGAGCGCTCTGAGCTGCAACAGATCAGTGGCAAGTCCAGCATATTTTAGGGCTGAGACTCTCTGAGAAATGAGCCTGGACCACTTGAGCATCACCAATCCTAGGCCATATTTTTATTTCCTGCCTCACCTTTGTGCGGCTTCCAAGCCTGTGGGTCCAGCTGATTTCAAAGGCAGTAGATGAGACACAGAGGAGTCAGGACTGTCCTACCTCAGCCATTCATGAGCCCTCCAAGGCCACTGATACTGAAAGAGTATGGAGAATAGACCAGCTACCTTCTTCATCCTCTTCTCTTGGGCCTGTGTCCAGTTTACCTTAGCTAATGATTCTCTGTGCCTGGAAAACTACGGCACGCTTCCTCCCTTCATTCTGAGGAATCATCAGACCTAAATGAAACATAACTGTCCAAAGAATTCATTTCAGCCATGTTAACATTTCAATAATGAAAATAAGTGGAACTATGAGATCTGAATAATTTTATGATATTAAATATGATAATAGTTTACAATGTTTAAACACCATTATTAATTTTTAAACTGTGATTTTTAGAAAGTGTATATAGCATGGGTCTGGGGTAAAGCTATATAGTTTATTACTGGAATCTGTGTTTCTGATTCTAAAATTGGTAAAGCTTTCTAAGTAATATTTCTCCCATTTCTTTATATAAAAACACCTTTTTTTCTTTGAAGATTTTTTTTATTTCCACTTAAATAAAGTATGTATTTATATACATTTAAGAGACACATCCATTTATAACACTTTAGTAATGTGTTTTGGTGCCCAAACTATTTTTAACTAACCCATAATTGGGCTAAGTTTTGCCAAAATAAATAAATACTTATAGTTTTATAAACCGTAAATAACTAAACTATCATTAGATTCAAAAAGAGTGATGTAAAGCTATTGAAAGGAATACATTAGGTTAGGAAACATTAGATGTATGGGCTACAAATAGCTAATATTTATTGAAAACTTACCATGTTCCCATCACTATGCTATGATATGCATTATCTCATTTAATCATTGCAGATTTTGAGACAGAGTTCGAGGGGAAGTCAATGACAAGATTCCATAGAGGGCAAAGCTAGAACTTAGGCCCAGACCATCTGAAGGGAGAATACTGTTCTGGTAACATGGTGACTGGGAGAATTCTAAGGTATGACTTCCAGGTTAGAGAGGGTGTGTTTTAGGACTGCAGTTATACAATAAATGCTTGTTTAATCAGATTTATGATATGTATCCTATTCTGAACCTATGGAGTCTCTTTTGTGTGGCAGCCATGTGCAGAGTGCAAAGATCAGTAATATGTAATCATGTTCCTCACAGAGCGAACCCTGGAAAGTAGACTTTTTTTCTGTTAAGGGCCAGATGGTGAAAATTTAAGCTTTTGGGGTCAGATAGTATCTCAAAATGAATTGTCTTTGTCACTTTTAGCATGAAATTTGCCACAGAAAATCTGTGAGTGGATGAGCATGGCTATGCTCCAATAAATCTTTATTAAAGACTCTGAAATTTGAATTTCATATCGTTTTCAGGTTCACTAAATATTATTCTTGTTCTTATTTTTTTCAACAATTTAAACATATAAAAATCCATTGTGGTTCCCAGGCCATACTGAAACTGGCATTGGGCTGAATTTGACCATGAACCAAGGTTGACCAGCTCGCCACATATGACTATTGAGTACTTACATTTAGCGAGTCTAGTGGATATGAGCTGTGAGTATAAAATAAACACCAGCTTTTAGAGACTTAGTATAAAAAATTATAAATGTTCCATTTAAAAATTATCAATGTCTCATTTATAATTTTTATTTTGATGATATTTCTAAAGAATAAACTTTTGATGTGAGTTGAATGTTATTCAAATTAAATTCACCTGTTTTGGGTTGCCCCCCCTCCCCTTTCTCTTAAGTCCTAGAAAATTTAAAATCACACATGTGGATCACATTATATTTCTATATATTTCTACAATGCTACTTTAGAGCTAATAATATTGGGAGGTAAACAGATACCTGCTATATATAGATTTGTAAGAATTTAATGATTTATTAGATATTGAAGTAGAATAAAGGAGTCATTAGAGAAAAATTGTAAAGTCTGATCAAGTTTCAAAAGTAGAATAAATATTTACCAGACAGAAAACGAAGCAAGGCATTTACGATGCAGATATGTATGTTATTAGTATATGCCTGGGGAATTAAACATTGCTTATTGCTAGAAAAATAAAATGTGATAGGAGAATGGCAAAACATGATATTCTACCAGATCATGATCAAGAAGATCAAGGTGAAGGAGGGTTCTGTTTGCCACCCTGAGGATCTGAAATTGTGTCTGAAAGATTAAGTCACTGACAAGTGTTAGGCAGCGATGGGCCCTGTCAAGTCACCTGGAATTGTCAGGTTAGATGGTTAAAGGGCCAGAGGACTCAGAAATAAGTCTCATGTTTCTAGCTTGTGTCATTGGGAGAACAATAATGTCACCTGATGACAAATAAACATAGCACTAGAGAATACTGTTTTCTGTGGCATGGTTGTAGGTTTATTGACTTACTCGATTTGTGGAGGGTGATATAGGGGTGAGCTGAGACAATGGGAAAAAGTTCAAGTTTAGACACATGGAAAGTTAGCAATTGAATAGCAGTAATTTTTCTGATATGTGGACATTTCAGCTTAGAACCCAGACAGGACTGAGGAGGGTCATAGATTCACAGGTACTGAAAACTGCAGTTACTTAACAGGTTGGGAGTCAGTCACTTGCCAGATGCTTGAGTTCCTTGACTAACAGGCATTCTAAATAGGCATCTTCACGAAGACTGAGTGTTCCCAGTACCAGGAAAGTCATCACCACCGTGACATACAGGCATTATGACTATCAGGAAGTCAGGCTTTGTGCTTAACGTCAAAATCATGAACCATTCAGAAATCCTTCCACAAGCCGGGCCCTCACCACATTTAATTTCAGGAATCCTAATTAGCTATAAATTGTCCAATGACTGTGCAATTGTATGGATGGGGTAAATCACTGGTAATTAGAATGCTCCCAAGGACAGAATTCTTTTTTGGAGTAGTACTCAAAAAAGGTAAAGTTGCCTGGCCAGCATGGCTCAGTGGTTGAGTGTCGAGGTATGAACCAGGAGGTCATGGTTCGACTCCCGGTCAGGTCACATGCTCAGGTTGCAGGCTTGATACCCAGTGTGGGGCATGCAGGAGACAGCCGATCAATGATTCTCTCTCATCATTGATGTTTCTATCTCTCTTTCTCCCTCTCCCTCTCCCTTTCTCTCTCTGAAATATATATAAAGGGTAGAGTTATATATGACCCTTTTTCATTGTGGTGAGCATGTCAGATGGCTCATGACTTCAAATACCAATGGGACATCTCTGCCTTGATTGTCTGACCTGCTCTTCAAGCCTAATATGCCAACAGAAGGTTTTTCTTCTCCAACTGTAAAAATGATGTCCTTTCCCTTTTATGGGTTAATGACACAATCATGTCCATCCAGCACATCAAGTTAAAAGAAGCCTGCATCATTTTGCTCAAGGGACTAATGAACTATTATCCTTTTAACTCTCTATCAAATCCTTTCCTTCTGCTTTTTCTGCAGCCACTTTCTTTTTCTATTGTCTAAAGTTTTACATATGTCTCCTTTTTCCCCAAGTGACACCCCCAGCCATTCCCACCCCGGGCAAGCCCCCACCGCCCCAGTGTCTGTGTCCGTTGGTTATGCTAATATGCATGCACACAAGTCCTTTGGTTGCTCTCTAAGGAAGACCGAAAAAATCAGATCTGAGAAACAATTATGGAATAAGAAAGTTTTGCAGCCACTTTCTTATCCCATAATTGTTGTCATGGTTTTTATTGTCTCCCCAACTCAGATCTGATTTTTCAGTCTTCCTTAGATAACCCTTTCTGCACCTGGTCTTTGGGAGAGGTGTTTCAATGTGTTCCTTTGATACCCCATGGTCCCATGGACAGCAATGGTTTCCAGGGCAGGAAGTCAGAGGGGGCGGGAGGAGAGCCACCATCTCAAGCTTTGGATTCTATTCCAATGAGTGTGTTTCTTTTTCTTTTCATTTTTGGACCTGCAAGTAAGACTTCCTGTACTGTAATTGTTCCACTATTTAGAAACTTGGCCAATTATTTCATCTGGCTTCAAAATACTTACCAACTTAATTTTCCTCCTCTTTCATTTCTCTTGCAATGGAGTTGTAATAGATGGTAAAATAGAAGATTCTGTGGAGAAAGCAAAAGTGTGAAAGATTTGAAAGGCAGAATGTACTACAAGGACAAGGATGAGTTTTGCTATTCTAGGGGCATGGCCCAGATCAGGGACATGAGGAAGGGATGTAGTTGAGAGAGAGAGTTGTAAGGTCACATCTTCAGAGAGAAATGCACAGTGTTCCCCTTTCTAAAGTGGGGAGAGCTGTGGATACTACATTTTTATCTTATGCCTTGTGAGAGGGCATTTAGAGGTATGTGGAAGGTATCTGTGTTCTTAAACCTAAGTGGGGCCAGGGGAGTGGATTGGTACCTGATTCAGCCCTGTGAAAGCAGTAAAATACAAATGGAGGCAAGTCTGGCTGGTATGGCTCAGTTGTTGAGCATCAACTAATGCACCAAGAGGTCATTGGTTTGATTCCTGGTCAGGGCACATGGCCGGGTTATGAGCTAGATCCCCAGTAGGGGGCATGCAGGAGGCAGGCAATCTATGTTTCTCTCTCATTGATGTTTCTCATCTGAATAGCTCAAAAATAGAAGTGTTGAACTCAATTTTTCACCAAAGATTAGGGAGGAAGTAACAAATTAAGGCATTCAAATTTTAGCTGATAAACCCTATTAGTATTCCAGAATCAGATATTCTTTAGCTCCAAACAATGTAGAATTATAATACATTTATAATAACAACAATGTAGACATTTCTAGAAACTTCTATTCTGAGAGTGAAACCACTTAGGTATGCAGTAATAAGCTAAATTTGAATCTAAAAGCATATGACCTGGTCCTTAATTTTGATTGCCTATACTGTTTAAATCTTTGTTTTCTTTTGGAATTTAGCATGCTTGAGAATTTTTTCCTTCAATATTAATGCATTTATCCAATTTGAATTCAGCTATTTTAGAAACTCATGTGATGGCCTGCTTTGCAGCTTGATAATAGTACTTCTCTTTTCGCTATAATTACAAATATCTATAATGGCATCTTTTCTAAACCAATGTTAATAAAAACAAACACGTTTGTTCACACAGAAACAATAACAGCAATATCACCAAGTTGAAGGAGACATACCTGTGTCCTTTTATTATAGGTTTTTATGCCAGAGTCTCTTTTGGTTTTTCTGGGCTATTGGCTATTTGTGTATCTTATAGTTTCAGTTTTCATATTTGTCTTTGTTTTTAATTCAGCAGATGAGTTGCAATGTCAAGGTTATTCCTCTTACAAGGAGGAATTAGTTCAGGTGTTGAGATTGTTTGGAAATTCTGAACAAAAATAATATGAGATGCCTAAATTTCCAAGCCATAAATAATAAATTAAATATTAAGAAGTTGACCTAGAAGTATGTTAGGGTTTTGTTATACAAAAATGATATTTTCCTCTTTGATTCATTTGAACATTTTTATTTAAAAGATTACTCTAAAAAATGGTTTGTTTGTTTTTTCATATCACACACATGCAAAACTTTACATATTGGAAGTTTATTGCTAAAAAGATATGTTACTAGAGGCCCGGTGCACAAAATTCATACATGGGGGGTGTCCCTCAGCTCAGCCTGCACCCTCTCACAATCTGGGACTGCTAGCTCCCAATCACTCACTGGCCTGCCTGCCTAATTGCCCCTAACCGCTTCTGTGCTTCTGCCTGCCAGTCTGATCAATGCCTAACTGCTCCTCTGCTGGCCCGATTGCCCCCAAGTGCCCTCCCCTGCTGGCCTGGTCACCCCTAAATGCCTTCCCTACCCTACTGGCCACCTTTGGTGGCCATCTTTGACCACATGGGGTGGCCATCTTGTGTGAGGGTGTGAGGGTCAATTTGCGTATTACCCCTTTATTATATAGGATAGCATTTTTCAGTGAATTCAGTAATTTTTGAATATTTCAGTAGTATGAAGGAGGTCGTGGGACACATTGAAATATTGTCAATATATTACTAATACTCTTAATTCATTCACCAAATATTTATTGAGCACCCAGTATGCACTGTGCATAATTCCAATTTCAAGGGATTTAAAGACAATATTACCCGCCTGCATGGATTTCATATTTCAGGAAAGGAATATACTCCAGTAACACTTCATTTTTAAATTTTTTTATTGAATTTGAAAGAGTGAGGAAGGAAGAGGGAGAGAGAGAGAGACATTGATCAGCTGCTTCCAGCTTGCCCCCTACAGGGGTGTCTAGCCTGCCACCCAGGCATGTGACATGACCGGGAATCAAACTGGCAACCTTTTGGTGCACAGGACGACACCCAATCAATGGAGCCATACCAGCCAGGGCTCCAGTAACACCCTTTAAAGTACAACATTAAAAGGACTACACTGGGAGCATTCATTGTGCATTTTTTGATCAAATGTTCTATTAGTTTCAGAGTTCTGAGAGTGTTCTTAAAATGTCAAAAGCAACTAGCTACTTTTGATGATTAACTTTCATCAAGAATGTGAAAAAAAAAGAACCTGAAAACAAATATCTATACTTATGTCTACATACCCTACTCAAACTGAAACCAAAGAAAGTTTTAACTGCAATTTTAAAGCACCTGAGAAGTCAGCTTTTCGTGGGCTCAATAATATAAGTTGAAACACTGCTGTGCTGGCGGGCATTCCTGTAATACAATTTCTTTGACTTCTCTTTGAGAAAAAGAAACCTTTCTTTTCGAAGGCACTTCAATGTAGCATGTTAATTCAGCATTAATTATAGAACATGTCAAACTGTATTTCAGTCAAAGCTCCCTGTAAGTCTCCAGAGCTTTCTTAATGACAGTAATTATAGGTCATAAAAAGAGTCGTCTAAAATTAACATTTCTCTCATGTCTTGATGGGGAAATGTACATGGCTGCACAGTACAGATGTTTTGATTAGTAAAATTTACACTTCCTTTCTGGTTTCAATGCCTGTCAAACTTCCCCGTGCTCCACGCAGGGCGCTGCATCGTTCATCTCTGTGAAGAGATAAAGGCACATCAGAGATGGTTGTAGACATTCTGAAAATGCTGCGCTGTGTGATTTTCTGCTGTAATTCAATGAAAATAGATCAACAGTTTCTTCCTCAAGACATGCAAGAATTCTTTTAAAAGATGAGCAAAATAAAAGTTCTTCGCTTCTAGAAAATTTCCACAAAAGAGGTTTGAGAATTGCATTTGATGTGTGCGTCCTAAATGGATTTATTCGAATGGAGAAAAGCATGGAGCCAACTTACATACTGATCGAAGTCTCCAGGTAAACCGTGCTTCATCACCCACTATCAGAAAGGACACATACAATCTGCTCAATTCTGAACTGTCAAAATGTACTTACGAGAAAATGAGAATGGAAACATCCTGGTTTAAACAATGTTAATATCATCAAACATCCAGGGAAATCTAACAAATTAAAAGAGAATCACTTCAAAGAGTAAAAGGCCTACACCTTAAGTAATAATAAATCTGATACTTGACATTCATCTCCCTGGAAAATAAAATTAGGTAAACTTTTGCAAGGGCATTCAGAACAGCCAATGCAGTTTATTAATAATTTCCTGTTTTCATATCAGAAGCTCATATTATCTGTTGGCAGCCACAGTAGACCTCCGCAGATATTTAATAAAGCTGCCATCCATAATCCTCTCTGATTACCTCTAACCTTCCAACTAAACACACACAGTGCAGTAACCCCTCAGAAGGACAGCACCGTGTCACCTGCTAGGATGTTTGACAGCTTATTCTGCTGCATCAAGCTGGCACAAAATTACTTTTTCCAAATCCATCCCTAGTTAATAACCAAAAGTAATAATGGTATTCAGCATGTGTAATGTTCCGAGAAGGCAAAATGAGGCAACAGAGAGGAAAAAAGATTAGAGAGTGATTATTACGGAAGGAAGATGAAAAACAGAATCTTGTAACACAACAACGTTTCCATTGCAATGCCAAGTGGAGAGTTCTCCATATCACAAGACAAAATGTGCAGTGCAGGCTGGGAAACACTGAAGACATCTACTGTATTTGCACTAGGCATGTGGCTATTCTAGTTCATACAGGGTGGCATTTGAGCATTCTCTAAGTTATTCTGAGACATTCTCTTGGGAACAAGAAATGACTTACCTTTAGTGGAAAATGTCTAGTTAATGGAAATGTATTGCTTTGATCTCACCTATGGTTTGTAAAAATAATAAGGCATTTTGCTTATAGAATAGATCAGACTAACCTTAATCCAAATTTACAAGCACACCAAATCCAATTCAATCTATTTTAAAAAGATGAAACACCAAATTAAAAGTCTGAACCCTCAATTGAAAAAAAAATAGATTTTTTTAATCATATAGGCAGGATCCAGTCAGTATATACATTTGTTTTCATTAATAACAGCTGGAATGACCTTGTTATGGGGCTGAATCTGACTGTGACAATTAATAGGGAAAAGGTGAACATGTTCCCTTCCTTTCTTTGCTCCTTGCTTTCTATTTTTATTTTCTTCCTCCCTCCCACCAATTCCTCTCACTTTGTTTTTCCCTTCTTTCTCTTTGCCTGTTTCTCCAACTTCCTTTCTTTCCCTCTTTCTTCCTACAATATTTTGCAGAAAGCCTTTATATACTTTACACTAGAGGCCCAGTGCACAAATTTGTGCACAGGTGGGGTCCCTCGGCCTGGCAGGCGATCGGGGCCAATCGGGGCAGTGGGAGGTTGGCTGGGCTGAGGGGCCGGGCCGCAGGAGGTTGGCTGGCCAGGGAGAGGGGCTGCAGGAGGTTGGCCGTGGGAGCACACTCACTACCACAGGGCAGCTCCTGTGTTGAGCATCTGCCCCCTGGTGTTCAGTGTGCATCATAGCGATCAGTCAACCAGTCACTGGGTCATTCAATCACTTAGGCTTTTATACATATAGATTTTCTAGGCAACTAACATACTACCTATATAATAATTCTATATTCTAAATGGTCTCAGATCTAAGAAAGTCAGGATCAAGTTAAATGCTTTATCAAAACCTCAAAGATATCCACATGTGTTTATATTTCATGTATATGTATGAGATGCAACTATACACACACATACACACACACACACACACAGATGAAAGGTGTTTTTCACTGACAATCCTTGCTTTATATATTGGACATATTGGAATATGCAATTGATACCTTGAGTGTCTATTAGGACTCTAAATCTTCTTTCCTTCATGTGGTCAATGTCTTCTCTGTAATTTGAATTTCTACCCAGGTGTTCATGATTGAAATGGGACCATATTCTTTGACATCCCCCTCTTCACTGGCCCCATATCTAATTCTTTTCAGTGCTACTTTTTAAATGTTATTTTTATTGAGTTTATTGGGGTGACATTGGTTAATAAAAATATATAGGTTTAAGGTGTACAATTCTGTAACACATCATCTGTACCTTGTATTGTGTACTCACCATTCCAAGTCATGTCTCTTTCCTTGTCTTTTGAAGCCATCCACTGACTTCTCTCCACCTCCTCTGCCACACATCAGCCAAAGCCACCATCATTACTACTTAGCTAGCAGCTAGACCTGCTGAATGATCTCCTGTATTCCATGCAGGGCAATCTTCTGCAATAAAAACATCATGTCCCTTCTCTTTTGGAAGCTCTGCAGGGCACCTATTGCTTTTAGGATACAACAGACATCCTTGTGATGACTACGAGGAGACAGATGATTTGGCATCTTCCCACCTCCCTGGCCTCTCCCTAGGTCAGTGGTCAGCAAACTGCGGCTCCCGAGCCACATGCGGCTCTTTGGCCCCTTGAGTGTGGCTCTTCCACAAAATACCACGTGCAGGCGCGCACGTACAGTGCGATTGAGACTTCGTGGCCCATGCGCAGAAGTTAGTTTTTGGCCTGGGCGAGTCTATTTTGAAGAAGTACGGTTGATATTTGGCTCTGTTGACTACTGAGTTTGCTGACCACTGCCCTAGGTCATTCACCAGCGCTCATTATATCCAGGCCATGTGGGCGTTCTGTTCTGCGCTGGGCCTTTCTCATTGGCTGCATCCTCTTTGGGGGAAGTGTCCCCATTCTATTCACCTGCCATTCCCTTACTCATCTTCAGGATTCTGTTTAAATTTGACTTCTTCAGTTACGCTTTCTCTGAAAGCCCAGTCTAGTTCACTCCTCCATGTCGGCTTCATGGACACCTGCAAGTTTCCTTTGTATAAATACTTGCATCTCTAATTGAGTATATTGTTCATATCATGCTGAGTCTATCAGCAGAATGAAGGCAGGGAGAAGTCTTGTTCTCTTCTTTGTCCAACTTGCCTACTCAGTGCCTAGCACCCAGAGCTTCTCAATAAATATATCGTTAATGAATTTACTGAGTATATGTATTTTCTCTCACCAGACAGATTAGTCATTGCAAAGGTTGGTCTAAAAGAAACTAATTATTGTACAGGAGTGTTTGTGCATAATATCTCCCTTAGGTTGGATTTCCCAGAAATGGATCTGGGACGGGATTTGTATGCAAGTGGTTAATTAAAAAGTGCTCCTAGGAGAGACCAGAAAGGAATTAGGAGGAACAGCATAAAGAAGGTGGGAGGCAAATAAGCAAGGAAGGGATTTCAGGCCAAGTCCCTCCCTCAAAGGCCAGCTTCAGTCGGTCTTACATGAGATCTATAAAGTGCAAATGATTCCTCAGCTTTGTCCCTTCCTGAGGCAACTGAGCTTGTGGAGTGATGTGAACTCAGGCACCTCCAGTTCTCTGTGAGTGGATAGAAAGTGATTCACAGAGGAGGGCAGTTCTCCAAAGAAGAACAGAGTGTAGGCAGTTGGTCACAAAGACAACCATGGCAGAGAAATGGCAAAATACATTTTAACTATAGCTCCGCTGGTTGCTGCCATTGTATATAAATGTTTTTAATATTCCTAGATTTTTTAAAGCGATATGAACTGGCATGTCCCTCTGTGGTTAATCACATAAGGTCTGATAAAGTTTTTAAAAAATGTATCCTACCGTTTTGTCCCTTGAAATGTCTCCCCTCTTCGAGGGAAAATAATTTTGATTTCCTATAATTCTTTATTAACATTGAAGCAATAGTTTAATACAATATCCTTGAAGACTGTTACCCATATACTAAGTTCCATTTGTGAGCTCAGAATCAATGCTAGGCCTTCATGGAGCAGATTCAAAGCAATACTCAATTATATTCGTTTAAAATCAACATTTAGGGCTTTGAATGAGTCTGATGCACCATGGTTCCTGTGTTTCATCTACCTCTTGATTGAGAAATCTGCAAAGTTCCCTTAAACTTGACTCCCTACCCTAGGGATGAAATGGGTTTAAGCTGACTCAGGGAGTATTTCTAATAGATATAATACCTTTCTGGTTTGTGTCATTCTGTCCCAATAACAAAAGATACACTTTCTGAGCAAGGAAATTAAACTCAAAAATAAACTAAGTTAATTATTCAAAGGATGATTTGAAGATTCCAAAATTTCATTTCAAATTAATATTAGCTGGCATACACTATAGTATCTGATACCAGGGAACTCTAAGCGTTTTGCATACATTCCGAACTTAATTATTTTATTTTATTAATGCTGTTATAAAGAAGGAGGTTTATGTGGAGCTTTAAAATCTCATTCGGCATATTACAAGTATAGTATCAGTCTGGGATTTTAGAATATTACTAGAAACCAGGACCTCTGAGAGGTATGTCCCAGCCATCAAGTCTAAATGTATTCCCTCATGGTCTTTGAACACATTAACTGAACAATCTGGTTGTTTTCGATGCAACTTTAAGCTGACACAAGATAGTTGTCTGCTTAGAAATAGAAAGTCACTGGATAATAGAACAGGTGAAATCCTGCCAGATAGATATATGGGAAGGAAGGGAGGGGGGGAGGGAGGAAGGAGGGAGGGGGGAGGGAGAGAGGGGGAATGGGGAGGGAGGGGGAGGGAGGGAGGGGGAGGGGGGAGGGGGAAGGGAAGGAAGGAAGGAAGGAAGGAAGGAAGGAAGGAAGGAAGGAAGGAAGGAAAGAAGGAAGGAAGGAACAAAGGAAGGAACGAAGGAAGGAACGAAGGAAGGAAGGGAGGTAGGAGGAAAGAATTGAGAACATCATTTTTAGTATTAGGAATTTACACCTAAAATAATAATGGTAATTGTTCATATTAGACACTAGACCAGTGATTCTCAACCTTCTGGCCCTTTAAATACAGTTCCTCATGTTGTGACCCAACCATAAAGTTATTTTCGTTGCTACTTCATAACTGTAATGTTGCTACTGTTATGAATCGTAATGTAAATATCTGATATGCAGGATGGTCTTAGGCGACCCCTGTGAAAGGGTCGTTCGACCACCAAAGGGGTCGCGACCCACAGGTTGAGAACCACTGCACTAGGCTAATAACTGCACTTTCTCTTCCTTTACATTCTCACAGCACCATGTGAGTTATGTTACTTGTATTTTAGAAATAAAAAGCTTTAAGTTCAGAAACTTTAAGCAACTTGTCACAGTTCATATAGATACTAACTGTTTGGGACTTGATTTGAGTTGTTTGAATTAAGAATTAAGTCTTGTCTATTATTACATAGTGCCTTTCATATTATAAATTAGGCAACTAAAGAGCCATTTGATTTATAATTTAATTATTATTGCAAATTGCATATCAGTGGAAGATTGATTAAACATTCAGAATAAACCTAAGAACAGTCACTATAATATATTTTTAGGGTTATGAAATAATCTACAAATAAAATAATACTACTGAAACACAAAATAATTTAACCCTGAAACTAACAATTCATAAAATTGCAATACATTTGAACAATAATTTCATATTTCCAAAATGTTAATAACCTACATGCCATAGGCATCAGTTTCCATTACAATAGCATCATTGTGAAAATATAACTAGTCAATACCTAATTTTAAGATTTATTTTCTTGAGACATCTGTAATAATAAAAGCGTAATAGTCCAGACATCCTTCCAGACATCCTTCCAAACGACCTTCTGGACGAAACCAGGGCAGTGAGGCAAGCCCAGTCCCGGATTCCTGCCAGTGGCCAGAGGGGGAAGGAAGGCCTATTCTTGCACGAATTTTGTGCATCAGGCCTCTAGTTGCTTATAATGAATAGGCTCATCATAGTCACCCCAAACTTATCTAATTAAAGACATTGTTCTTCTTTCATAATTTTCCCATAGAAATGGGAATAGCATTCTGACTCAATGTAAATGAAAAGATACATATTGCTTTAAATGTAAAGAATTATAGGTCTATTTTTGTTCATCGCTTTATTTTGTTCAAAAATAGATCCAGAGACATAGAAGCATAGAACAAACTGTCAAACCTCAGAGGGAAGGTGGGTATGTGGGTGGGTTAGAAGAGATCTATCAATGAACTTGTGTGCATACATGCATAACCCTTGGACACAGTCAATAGGGTAAGGAAGGCCTGGGGTGGGAGGCAGGGGTGGACTAGAAGTCAATGGGGAGAAAGGGAGACATCTGTAATACTTTCAACAATAAAGTTTAAAAAAAAAGAATTACAGAAAAATTTTAAGTTCTAAATGATAATTAAGGCCATACATTGAAAGAGTTAGATGTGCTACTTTGTTTCATAGAATACCATCTTCACTAAGGATGAAAATGGATTGTTTAAATGACTTTCTGCCATCTATTTTTCAAAAAGAACATTTACATAGGCAAAATATTTTTATACTAGTTGCATTTTTAAAATTGAAATGAAAAAAAAAATGTCCTTTAAACTTGCCATTCTCCAAAAGCATTATGCTCACTGTTTTGTAACACTTCTGTTCAATACAATGCATTATTTTTTTAATACACAGACTTTCCCACTGAACTTCCAGTGATATCTGAAAAGCATAATTACAGTTCTGCTATCACACATTAATTTCATTTTTTTTTTCAAAATATGCACACAGTTCCAGTAATGCTTCTGGATAATGTATGCTTTCTCTGCAAAGCATTAATGCAATTGGCTAGCGGCTTTTCCTTGGACTTTGAATTTGTGATTTTCAAAAGGCAAATATAGCAATTAAGAACCTAGAAGAAATCCCTCATCAAATTAGAACCAGCTGACAAATTTGAACCTGAGCTAATTAACTGTGCTCTTACGAATTTTTCTGAGAAATGAACTCAATTTAAACTTAAATTAATTAAATTAAAATATATTCTAAAATCTGATAGATCAAAACCCATTAATTTTAGTTTAGCTGGTTCCATCCAGCCAAGTCTTGTGTTCTGATCTGCTGCATGTCTCTCCCCAGTTAATATTACAGAGTGCAGGGATCGTGTACTCAAGTGTCAGAGACCATTAACGTGGCCTAACGAAACTAGAGGCAGTGCTGTCATAAATGAGTGAAGGAACAAAGTCACCCCTTTCTGTCTAAGGTGGTGTCATTGAATTGACAAAGAGAGAAATGCTCCTCCTTTCTCAGAATGAGGTTTGTTTCCCATTCCAGTCTTCACCAAACTGGTCTTCGTAGCAACTTGACTGGTATATAAAACTAAGGCCATTTGGGGGCTGTACTTTTTTATTTATGTTACAAACTTCCTCTTCAGACACACACTTTTCTTTGTCTGGTCCTTTTCTCCCCATACACATTTTAGCCTGGCCACTGTCTGACATAGGATGGGGGTGGGCTGGGAAACAGCAAACTATTTTATTCAATTTTTAAATTTATTGTTATATGAAGATTTTAAAAGTTGAGGAAGAAAATATTAATAAAATGTCAAAAACCAAGTCTGTTTAACAAGAGACTTACAGGGAGATAAAAGCCAGCACTAGGCAGATTAGTGAGAATTTAAATCACCAGGCACAAGTTCCTTTACGTAGTCAAAGGGCTTCAGGGGAGATACTATTGAAGAATGGTTATTCCACCTGCACCTCATAGTAACCTCATTATTGATGGGGTAAAGGTAAGCCACCATTTTCCAGGACAGCACTGTTTCTGCCTGCTATTCTGGGAAACAGTAACTATTAGCAGTGCCTTGGTTTGGACATAATATCATATAGGTGCTTAATTATAGGATCCCTTTTTTTGTGGCAGGGGTACCAACATTTAGAGAAATCTTTCAGTTGCATGAAAGTCATATATTTGTGAATTCCCAAAAAAAATTGGAAAAGTCATAAGATGCTCAGAAAGACAGAAATAAGCTAAGACCACTAGACTAAACTGAGTGTCTCTTGATGACACGGAGAATTCCACTTCTTTATAGTTTTTCAAAAAGTCTCTCACTACGCGGAGGGGAGGTTGGAACACACTTCTGCAGGTAGAAGGGCCGGCTTCAGGAATCCAGTGCCATGGTCCACAGAGCAAAGTAAGAGAACCTGGTTCTAGTGATGTTCAATTTTATCTCCCATTTTCCATTACTCTGTGCATGTTTTGCATTGTATATAATGTAAAAGTTCAATAGCATTTAATAGAATTTAAATACAAAAAAAAAAAAACATGTTGAAGGTACAATCATAAAAACTATACTGATGGGACAAACAAATTGGTTTTGACAATGCTCACCTAGCATGTGCTGACCTTTTATCAAAGACTAGCAGGACTCCAGACAATAAGCCTGCCTGAGAAAGATAAATATCACATGATCTCACTCATTTATGGAATATAATGAACAACATAAACTGATAAACAAAAAGAGAACCTGAGTCATAGAAGCATCGAACGGACTGTCCGACCTATGAAGGAAGGTGGGGGGTGAGGGGGTAAGAGATTAAGCAAAGGACTTGTATGCATGCTTATGAATATAACCATGGACACAGACGGGGGGCGGACGGTAGTGGGGCGGGGGATGACGGCATGTGCTGGGGGGTAGGGGCAGTTGGAAAGTGGTCAATGGGGGAGAAAGGAGACTTATGTAATATTTTAAACAATAAATAATTTAAATTTTAAAAAAAGGACTACGGACACCAAGAGAGCATAACCTGTCCCTAGTCTACTATTTAAAGACCGCAAGACAGTACCTGGAACATTTGACTATGTTATATTATCATCAGTAATATCCTATATAATAAAAGGCCAGCCACCATAAGCGTAACAACCAGAATGACCAGAGACCAAAACCACCACAGCCCCTCGCTGGGCTGGATCTGCTCCCAAGCAAGTGGTTAGGGGTGATCAGGCAGGCAGGCAGAGTGGTTAGGGGCAATCAGGTAGGCAGAAGGCTTCTCACAGGACTGGCCCCACCCCCTAGCACAGAAAGAGGGAGTCCTAGGCTACCAGAGGCGACTCTGTGGCAGGTGTGGCTGGCCAGTGATCGCCTGCAGAGGGAGGCCCAGGCCAGTCAAGCCATTGCACCCCACGCCTGTTGCCTGCAGAGGGAGGCCACCAGTGGCAGGGTAAGGGAGGAAGCTCTACACAGATGGCAAGCAGTGGCAGAGGCAGTGGCAGTGGTGGGGGTAGGGCCAGCTGCCTGCAGCTGGGGGAAAGAAAGCCCTGATAGGCGCTGATCTCAGGCCAGGGCTAGGGACCCTACCCAAGGGGTCCTGGATTGTGAGAGGGTGCAGGCCAGGCTGAGGGACCCCCCTGAGTGCATGAATTTTCGTGCACCAGGCCCCTAGTTATTCTATAAAAGGTAGTGTCATATCTACCTTTTCTTTCATTGTTTGTGTTTGGTGTTATATCTAATATATTAGTTAAAAGTAACTGAAGTTAAGTTTCCTATGCAACAAAAGTCAAATGTTATTCTCATGATTTAGAGAAAGGTTAAAATTAGAAAATTTAAAAGGGCAACATTACTTAGACATTAAAGTGCTTAAAAAGTCATTAGGAGAATAACTAAAATTATGACAAAGGTCATTAATATGTAACATTACATCAGCTCATGCAACAATGCTGTTTCAGTTACTCTGTTAAGGATTTAGCATACTCTATTTTTAAAGTGTAATGAGATGGAAAATACTATAACTTTAATGTTAAAGCAGTCTAAATTCCGGGGCATCTTAAATTTAGAGTCAGAATATATAATATACACTAGAGGCCTGGTGCACAAATTTTTGCATGGGTGGAGGGGGATGAGGAGAGGGACCACAGGAGGTTGGCTGCCAGCCCCAAGGAGGTAGCTGGCCCTTGGCCCCCCTGGGAAAGTGGCTGTGTCTGCAGCCACCCAATTCCTGGTTCCCCACCTCAGCCGAAGGCCCTGGCGGGGTTGGGAGAGGAGGCGAACGTCGCCGGGCCAAGCACAAAAGGATTGGACGCCAGACACTGCCGCCAGCCACTGCCCTGCACACCACAAAGTTCCCCGCCTCCCCACTTCCTCCTTCCCTCACCGCTGCCTGTAGCACCACCAAGATGGGCTGGCAGCTCCCAGGGAAGGGAGAGGACCAGAGCAAGACAAACCCTTGTGTTGAGGGCTGACTTTCAATAGATTGCAGCGGGGGAGCTGCTCTGCTACCTACAAAACCCCAACCCAGAAGCAGGTCTCTACGAATGGTTTAGCACCAGGAGCCAATGGGAGCTGGCTGGCTGGGGGAAGGGGCCATGGGAGGTTGGCTGTGGGAGCTCACTGACCACCAGGGGACAGCTCCTGCATTGAGCATCTGCCCGCTGGTGGTCAGTGCCTGTCATAGCGACTGGTCAACCGGTCATTCCGGTCGTTCGGTTTTAATGGTCGCTTAGGCTTTTATATATATGAATAGTGCCTTTACTAACATACCTTTCAAAATGAGAATTCTTCACTCTTTGGAATAGATACTGAGGCAGTCGTGTTCATGTATATTGAGTTCCTGACTCTCTCTATATATGAAGAAACTGCAAATTTGCCACATTTGGTGCATGGCAATTTTTCAACACGTAAAGTTTCTATTTTTACTCAAAGGAATATAAAGTGTAACTCAAACACTTTAACTACAGATATGGTTTTTACTGACAATTTATCAGACGGAATTTCTTTTAACATCAGCAGAAAACTAGCATCCAGAAGAGAGACCATAAGTGCATAATAATGCATTACCTATTGCCAATTTCATACCAAATACTGAAAACAAAGCAAATAAAATCACATGAAACCATCTTTAAGAACCCATAATTTAGTGCCTACTACAACAGGATGGGTTTATATAGTTACAAAATTAAACCTAAGTATAATTTTCATAGCCTGTGCAGGAATTCTTCCTGTGAAAGAAGCAAAGTCCTAAGAGAGGACCTCTGTATGCACTTTGAGGGGAAATAAGTCAAATGCCTTATGACAGCCTATGTTATTGATCATAGGAGTTCAAATCCTAAAGGCTAAAGAAAAATATGTTTGATTTTTTGCTTTAATGTAAAATTGAATAAAAGTACTACAATATAAATTATTTCAAAACTGTTTTACCTTTCTTTCAAAGGTCTGAACATATTTTTTAAAAATCCCAAGAACTTTCCTCAAGAAAATATAAGTCCATACAAAATTGTTTAAATGATTACAATAAAATATATCATTTTTTACTCAAATTGCCATTATTACAATTAGTTAAGGTAAAAAATTGTTAACACAACTGATAGTGTATGGTGCTATAGTAAATATGGCATTTTAAAAACAGAAATGTGTACAGATGGAGAAAAAGAAAGGAATGATTTTTATCTTCCTGAACTTATTTGTGTTTTGCTATGACCAAAGCTTGTCAATAGAAACTGGTTTAATTATGTACTAAGAGCATAAATTGCATAATGAGCCTGAAGTCTATGATGTCTACAGAGACAAATATCCATTGACAACTCGGTAAATACTAATTTCCTGGATTCCAAAACATACTTTTAATTAAATATTTTTCAGGAAAAACAAAGAAGCAAAAAGTGCTGTGATTATGTATATATTTACCACAGTAAGCTACAAGAATGTAAAAATGTTGAAAAGTGGTGAGCTTTGAATTGTGGAAATATGGTACATCTTTGTATATTTACTTGGGTCTCTGCTTTTTAGAAGACTCACATATAATGCTGTAGATTTGCATAGAGAAATAGACTTTCCTTCTTTTCTGATGTGAACAGTATAATTTTGATTTCCTGTTATTCTGTTCAAGTCAAACCAAGAGATATGGGCTTGGATTCTGGGCTGCCACTGAGTGAGTGACCTTCCCTGATGAGTCACTTTGTAGCCTGCACTAAAGGGGCTGTGCACTTCCAGTCTTATTCTCAGATCAGCTGAAAGAGTGGAGGTGACAGGATTTGGGATAGTTTCGTTCCTCAGGGGGAGGAAATAGTGTCATTTTTTTTAGGGAATCATGGTAGGCAAAGCATTGTGTTGGGCAGTGATGGAACTCATGGTCAAGGTAAGCAGTGGGTGATGAGGGACTACGTTGGGGCTGTCAGAGTAGGCAATTGGGGCACAGAGAGGGAGCAGGCACAGAAGGAGGTAAAGGGAAGGAGGTGTACACTCTGAATGAAGCAAGCATTCAGCCAGCAGGAGGGGTGGCTAAGTAATAGCAGTTCCCTAGCCAGAATTATTCACTGCTGCTGGGCAGAGAATAGGATGTGTAATATTATAGCAAGGACCCAGGGTGGACCTGCTAGCAACCTCTAATTCTAAAATGCATTCTCTCCATAATTGCAAATGAAAATAAAATTGTCAGAAACCCAATCATCTCATTTCAAGGGTAACTCCTAGGATACAAAAACATGTAATTTGTGATATGATTTCTAATGAACAAAACAAAAACCAGATATGTTGTCTTTGGGGAAGAGAGTATAACACAGTCTTTGTGGTAAGATTTGAATTACCCAGTCTTAATGTTGTTGTTGTGTAGAGTAAATAAGATAATATACTTAAACTAGAAACCTGGTGCACAAAATTTGTGCACTTGGGAGTGGTCCCTCAGCCCAGCCTGTGCCCTCTCACAGTCCAGGAGCCCTCGAGGGATGTCTGACTGCCACGGAGGTGAGAGAGGCTCCTGCCACTACCACTGTGCTAGCCAGCCATGAGCCCTGCTTCTGGCTGAGCGGCACTCCCCCTGTGGGAGTGCACTGACCACTGGGGGCAGCTCCTGCGTTTAGCATCTGCCCCCTGGGGGATCAGTGCACATCATAGTGACCTGTCCTTTAGCCATTCGGTTGATTTGCATATTAGCCTTTTATTATATAGGATGATTTAGCACAATGCTCAGTACATATTGTGTTTTAAAAATGCTTTAATTAATTTTATTGGTTAATAAGATTATATAGGCTTCAAGTGTACATTTCTATAATATATCATCTGTATATTGCATTGCAGTGCCCATCACCCAAAATGAAATCTTCTTATACTCCCTTATCCCCTTCCCTCTGGTAAGCACCATATTGTTGTCTGTGTCTATGAGCATTTGCTTGTTTTTCTTGTTTATTAATTTGTTGCTTTCAGTTTTATAACCTACATATGAGTGAAATCATATGGTTCTTGACATTTTCTGACTTATTTGGCTTAGCGTGATATTCTCGAGATCCATCCACGTTATTACAAATGGAAGTATTTTATCTTTTCTTATGGCTGAGTAGTATTCCATTGTATATGCATACCACATCTTCTTTATCCAGTCATCTATTGAGGGAAACTTTGGTTGTTTCTATGTCTTGGACATCATGGATAATGTGGCAGTGAACATGGGATTCACTTTTCTTGCAAATAAGTGTTTTCAAATTTTTCAGATAGATTCCTGGAAAAGGGGTTGCTGTGTCATATGGTAACTCTATTCTTAATTTTTGAGGGACCACCAGACTGTGTTTCATAGTGGCTGTACCAGTTTACATTCCCACCAGCGGTGAATGAGGGTGCCTTTTTCTCCACAAGTTCTCCAACACTTGTTATTACTGGTCTTATTCTAATAGGTGTAAGGTGGTATCTCATTGTAGTCTTGATTTGCATTTCCCGAATAGCTAGTAAACTTGAACATTCTTTCACATATCTGTTGGCAATTTGTCTGTCTTCTTGGGAGAAGTGTCTTTTCAGGTTCTCTGCCCATTTTTTAATTGCATTGTTTGTTTGTTTGGTATTGAGTTATCTGAGTTCTTTATATGTTTTGCATGTAATGTTATTTTTGGTTAGAACAGTTAGAAAAGTGAGGTTGATAAAAGATTATGTTTGAAGGTTTTGGAGGTCACCAGAGATAGCAAAGATTCGAGGCACTAAGAGTCAAGAGAGAAGAAAACCCCAGGCCGGTGGGCCAAACATTTGATACCGAGGAATACAAAGAAGCAGAACAATAAAACTTATGATGAGGAGAAAAATCAATACATTGAAACTGAATCAAAACTAACATAGACATTAGCCTTTGCAAACACATTAAGAGTAATTTCTGTATCCCATAGGATCAAATAGTTAAGTAGAGATGTGCATACTATTAAAAAATTCAACCAAGTCTCTAGAAATGAAAACTGGAGTGTCTGAGATCAAGCATATAATCAAATACCTGTATTAAATCCCTATTTTAAAAAATGCTAATTACCTGTACTAAATCATTTACTACAGCTTCCACCTTAAGAAATGAGAAAAAGATGAACAAATATAACTGTAAGTAATCAAAAGTCAGGCAGTAATAAAAGCAGAAAAGATATTAATGAAGTAGAAAGCCAAACAAGAGAGAAAAATCAATAAAAAATATAGTTCTTTGAGATCAATTGATAAACGCTTAGCTAGACCAATAAGAACAAAAAGATAAAAGACATAAATTACTGATATCATGAGTAACAACAGTGACATTTATACAGATTCTTCAGATATTAGAGGAAAATGAAGTATTATGAAAAATGTTTTAATGATGATAAATTTTAAAACTTAGATAAAAGGGAGAATATGTTGAAAGACAAGAACTACCAAAGTTCATTAAAGAAGAATTAGATAACCTGTACAGCGTTATATCCATTAAATTAATTGTTAAAACCCTTTTTCAAACAAACCAACAAAAACAACATAAGGTCCAGGTGATTTCTGAAGGAAACACACCTACCAGTCAAGGATAAAAAGCTACCAACTCTATGAAAACTCAGAAAAATTGAAGAGGGTGTACTTTCTAATTCATTTTATGAGTCCAGCTTTACCTTGGTCTCCGAACCAAAGACATTTACAAGTACTAACAACTATCCTCCAAAAACATCAGTGCAAAAATTCTCAACAAAATTTGGGGAAATGTAATGTATAAAATGATGGTCTTTGAGTGGATGATACTCATTCATTTTTAATTGCCTCCATTTTAGGTCAGGAGATAACTCTTTGTGGGTCTCTTTTGCTTCTGAATGTCTTGTGAATGAGGCATGACAGTTCGTTCAGGAATATCTTTTCAAGGGTATAGCACACAGTCCCGAAAGACACACAGAGTGTCTCTCTTTGGGTCCAAGGTCGAGTTTGCTTACCTTGACAAGACTCCATAGTTTCTATCTTTGGAGCCACAGGACAGATTTGCTTACTCAACAGTATAAGAAATACACTGTCTCCCTCCATGTTAAGTATCAGGCGGGTTTACCAACCACGAGAAAAGATACAGTCTTCTAAATTCAGTCGCGTTCTCCAATAGCATGATCCTCAGTGTGTTCAATGTCATGTGGTCCTCTTTGCTTTGCACTGTGGGAACTGAGACTTGGCGAACTGGTACTGATACTCTTGTCCTCAGTTGTGATAAACTACTCTTCGTTTCTGATCCGGGAGTCTCGTGACTGCTACCTGTACCCATGGAACTTTGGCGGGTTAGTTAGTAATATCTCGGACCATTCCCAGTTCTTGGCACCTCTTTCCATCAAAATAGGTGCAATCCCTTTGCAAGCTTGGGGGCCTCCTATACACCCGTTTATTATGATCTCCATTAGAGATAAGACCCTCCCACCAAGGTCTTCATAAGCTCTTGTCTATATTTAAATCCCTGGAAAGCTGCTTGCCATTCAGATTTTTAGAGCTTTAATGTTTAATAGAGAAATTCTGTGGAGCATATCCTTATAATATGTAATTTTTATTTTTCTATCTGAAAGTGTCCATAAGATACTTCCTTAAAACCTTTTTGACATTTTTAGAAAGTGTCTTACAATCATATATTTTTAAAATGTGCTATAAAAATAAAAATTAATAAAGGTGAATATGTGCACCTGAAACTCCAAAGAAACAAGTGTCAAAGTTACAGAAGGGTATTTGCACCTCAATACATTGGTGATGCCACTTTATAACAGTTAGAACCATGCAATACATACGTACATACTTGGGTAGTAAATGTATAAAGCAATAAATAGTGAATGATATTCCGGCTCTGTTTTAAAAAGATATATTGTAGAAACGTAGAGGATGGATTAGATAAGAGAGATGACTAAAACAGAGCTGGAGAAGAAGTATTGAGTAAAAGGCTGTTCTACTAGAAACATTTGATGAGAAGGAGTTTAATGAGAACCTATTCAATGAGAAGAAAAAAGAGAAGGAAGACTAATAAAATATTTCAGCAGGAGATCAATAGGACCTGTTAATCCATTTGAAATGGGAGGCAAGGAGAGAGGTAATGTATATGTATGAAATATATACGTTTTATATGCCCAGCACTCTGCCAGGTGTTTTACATATGCTATGCAATTTAATCCTGATAATAGCCTTGTGTGATACACATATTTATTTCTATTTTAAAAATGGAAAAAATGAGACTCTTGCAGGTTATTTAATTTGCCGAAGGTCAAATGGCAAGGAAATGGAGATGCCCTATTTGGAGCCAGGTGTGTTTGATTCAAAGGTCATGCTCTTTTCATTTCAGAATGAATCCTAATACATCACATAGCATTTGAATGTTGTTGCTTTGGTGAACGGCGATGCCATTAACTGAAATAGGGAATTCAGAAAAGTAGCATGTAAGACATGTTATAACTTTGAGAACTTAAGGTCTTGGAAAAAGTGAAAAATAAAGATGCAGTTGTGCTATTCAATATAATAATCCCTGGCCTCATGTGGCTGTTTAAATTTATATTAAGTAAAATTAAAAACCCAGCTCTTTCATCACAACAGCTATGTTTCAACACTTTACTAGCCACATGTAGATAATAGTTGCCATGTTGGAGAGCAGAGCTGGATGGCATTTTCATCTTCATAGAAAAGTATATTGAATCATGTTGGTCTGGAGCTTGAATTCAGCAGTTATCATTATATTAGACTGGAATGTATTATTAAAAACAATAGACCTGGTAAGATATCTCCTATTATTTATAAGTTCTTGTCTATAACTTTGCACACATTATCCTATTTGATCTTCATTAAAATCCTATGGAGTCAACACAATCACTGTCTTCGTTTAATACTGGAATACAAGTTACCCAGCAGTAATGAGAGCCTTGGAATGCAAGCACAGGGGTCTGGTAGCAGGTCTTAACCACATTACGGTGATGAGTACAAAGAACAAATGTGAAGAAGGTGAAAGAATCCTAAGGCTACATGAACTTTCAACAAAAGAATTTAGAAATGAAGAGCCTATATAACAGATCTAAGATCCGATGTTCAACAATGTGCATATAGTTCATTATACTGTATTTATGCACTCAAATATTTGTTATGAGGATACATTTTGGGTTTTGTGACTTTTACCACAACAAAAAAGCAAATCTACCTTTTCTTCTCAAAAAATAAAACCTCTTCCACTTATTTCTAAAGAAAATCAATATTCATTCACTTTTACAAGATAAAAATAGTCAAACTATTCAATTTAATCTTCAATTATTCTTAACATTCTAGAAACAAGTTTCAAAGTTAATTAGATGGCCTTTAACATTTCCATATCTAATTAGGAAGTAAAAATCTCTCTATATTTTATACGTATGTCTTAACTTACTAATAACATTTATTGATAGTTTTGTTATATTTATGAGTGAATTATATTTTTAGTATACTAGGTAAAGTCCTATTTAAAACTAGCAAATGAAAATTCCATTCGACATCATAGCCTTTTAAGTCCACCAATACAATATTTCATAAGTACATCATCTGCCATTTAATAAAAAAAATCAAAACTACTGAGACTTTTTCACTTTAAAATTACAAATCAATACTTTTCACCACCAGGGTAAGTGTAAGATTTCTCACATTCCCCTGTTTTCCTTCCACCAGCCACAAACCCCCACAACCAAGTCCAAGAATTGATCAGAATCAACTATGCATATAGTTGGCATATAGAAAGGATGAACGGAATTACAGGAATTAAGGAAGTTGGAGGAAACTGATGGTAGTTGGTAGGAGATGAGTTTTCAGAGTGAGTGAGAACTCCGTGCCGGGAAGCACCAGCCCCTTTCTTGTCCGCCACGTGAAGAACTGTGACTTCTTCACACAACAGGGGGATGAGGAGCAACCATCCTAGCCTGAAAGTTCTTGTGGCAGGTGCTGGCAGGATGAGGCCTAAGAGCAAACCCGATGTTTGTCCTTTGTTTCCATTCCTTATGACACCGGTAGATAGGCTGTTCTCTCATTGGAGGGGCCCACTGTGGATTCAGGTTTCACTTAGGAGCAATATTATTTAGACTTCTAGCTTTGAAAAGATAAGTGTGCTCCCCTAACTACATATCCAGCTTAAGTACACATCACAGTTTGGGTTGCCTAGATAATACTAAAGGCTTAGTTTATTTCTTTGGTATAATTCTGAAGGTCGGAGTGGATATACCAAGGATAGAATCAGGTATTCTGGGGTACCCTGCTCAAGATCAAAATCATATTCTTCTTCTTTAATATAACTCCAGAATTGTGTGACAGACTAGAAAAGTCACACCAGACTCAATTATGCAGCAGTTCATATCCCATTCCCCTCATGTGGCAGGAGGTGCTTGACTAAAGCCATTTCAGTCACTTTGGAATGCCATACTTTAGCATAGAAAATTCAGAAAAAAATGTCAATATGCAAGGGTATTATCATTACAGGGAATATAAAATGGAGGTCAATGTCTGGTATTAAACAGTTGTCCAATTATGATGCCAGAAATCTATTTTAATACATCAGGGTGAGTTTATTAATAGGGAGGGTTAGCCAGGCCTATGTGACCCAATGGTTGAGCATCAACCTATGAACCAGGAGGTCACAGTTCAATTCACAGACAGAACACATGCCTGGTTGCCGGCTTGATCCTCAGTAGGGAGGATGCAGGAAGCAGCCAATCAATGATTCTCTCTCATCATTGATATTTCCATCTCTCTCTCCCTCTTCCTTCCTCTCTGAAATCAATGAAAAAATATGTTTTTAAAAAATAGGGGAAATTAAGTCACAATTACTTTGGAAACTGATGACCTTTAATAGATATTTCAAAGATTAATAGTAGGTTTTAGGAAGTGTTATGGGAAACAATAGAGGGTATGTGGATGAAGTTTGAGATGTGCGTTAGAGATGAGTAATTAATAAATGAGATCTGTCTAGCCTTCATAGGTATTGCTGTCCAAAGTAGAAGTGCAAGAGTGAGGAAATACTGGATTCTGTGTTGGAAGTTTGCAATAGATGAGATTCATTTTAATCTTGATCTTCCAGGGGGGCATTTATATGGTTTTGTTTGATCATATGCACACACTTACATGCATACACACATTATCATTTCCAAATGAAATTTGGTGTTTGGATACCAAATAAAATTTTCTACTGGATAAAAAATAATAACAGAGTATGAATATATGCATTAAACACAGGAAAGAGAGTCCCTTAATGGACCTAGAGCCAGATCATGCCTCAGGGGTCTAATGATTAGAAGTGATCTAGTTGAACCATCTTATTCCATAGATGAGATCTATGATTTAGGGAAGTATATAGCCTGTCAAAAAATCCTACTGACATTGGTTGCTCTTTAAGCCTGGGTGCTTGTGTGACACTTTAAAGCAGAATCTCAGGACAATGTAAGAAAAAGTAGTGAGTGATTGTTTTGTTCTAGAAATAAGAATTTGCTGAACTACTTAGTCTGTGATTGTTGACAATAAATATTATTTTTATAACTAATCATTATAACTATGTTTTTAAATTCAGAAAAAGTTACTGGTTTTAGATAGGACTTTAAATGTATTTTGGTATATTTACATTCATATAGGAATTATAAGCAAAATAAAATAAATAGAAACCAACATAAAACAAATCTTTAATTTGATAGCCACCTGTATTAGAAGAAGATATTGGCATAATATTCTGCTTGCATAATCTTCAGACACTCTTAGATCCCAGAAATTAATGTAAGATTCCCTGAATTAGGTCTATCTCTGACTTACAAATGTATCAGTAATTTCAAAGATGTATAGAAAAGATAATACAAATTATTCTGTTGATATCAACTTAGAATTTTGTTTTACTTCTACATTAATATTCCTCCCAATTAAAAATAATTTTTTATAATTAATCATTACTGCATAAAGTTTTTGGTTCTTCCAAAAACCAATGTTGTTGCAAATTACATTAAGCCTGATTACATGTTCTTGGCCCTGCATTTCAGGACATAGAAAACCATAACTTGTTTCATTTCAGATTCTACATGTTTCTCTATGATCCACAAGCCAACAAATTTATCTTGAACTTGAGTATTTTCTAGTGGATATTTAAAATATATTTTTTAAATTTTTATAATCTTGGATTTTATGCTTTACACCTTAAGATGAATATGCGTTAATTTGGTTGTGAGGTAGGATCCATCTTTTGTCCTAGCCTTTGCAGTAAGGTTTTCCTATGCTAAGCAGAAGTGATTAGGAAAGTTCCTAATTAACAATTTGATCTCTAGAGAGAAGAATAAGAAACTCAAAAGACTTCAGCTGTATGCACCAAACTTAAATATGCAGCTGCTTCCAAGAGTTCAGGTACACCTAACTCCAAGTGATGATGGCATGTATACATGTGAATGTTACTAAATTGATGGTTTTCTAGGGAATGGGATGACATTACAACAAAACTTACATATACTCAGTCAATGTGGAAAAGATGAGATCTGAACTTGAATTTAGCTTTTACATATGTAATAGTTGCTTTACATTGTTATCTCATTTACTATAGTACTCCGTGGATACACATTTAATCACTACCCACAGTGATATTTTAATAGTTAAACTTAGTAGCGTCTGAATGATTTTTTGTTTTCTTTAAAGTCTCCATCTATACATCTGGACAAAATATCCTAACTATATAGCCCGAGACCCAGTGAAAGGAGCAAAGTCATTTTGAAGCCAAAATAAGTACTTAAATCATTCAACCATTTATCATTAGATGACACATATCACACCTCATATGGAGACAATAATTCTGACCTATCCCAGGAAATTGTGAGGACAAGCCTAAAGAATAGGACGGCATGCTTACACAATATGGAGCAGCTCCACAGACATATATATATATATATATGAAACCAGACGAGTATGTCTACGTGTAGCCTTCAATTTCCAAGTCTTCCTGTCCTCTTCGATGATTGGCCTAAAATGTAGGCTCAGACTCAGAAAATAATAGAGCAGTGTAGGGTAGCACAATTAGATTGTAAGTAGAACCACGTTCCGAATAGGAAGCAGATGCATCCTCGGAGAAAAACAAAAAGAATGTGAACTCTTGTCAGCAGCCAATGAATCAATCGCTTTCTTCTTACAAGGGTTATGTTAAAATTGTATCTACCCTAGTTGGCAAATACTAAATTTGAAGAGCCTGTGAGCTTACATGGCATACTTTTAGACAATTCTAAGAGAAGCAGATTTTTTTTTTCCTCTAAAGAGACTAATAATTATTTTGCAAATATGCTGCTGGGCTTGAAACAAAATGTTTTTGTTTGTTTTTTTTTCTCGAGAGCTGGTTCCAGGCAGTAACCCAAGTGCACTTAAAAGTAGCACCTTCCTCCCCAGATAATTTTCATTTGGGGGTTGCTAGAGGCTAATTTATATATATTTATCAAGATATAAATAAGGGCACTATTTTTTTTTTAAATATTTTATTGATTTTTTACAGAGAGGAAGGGAGAGAGATAGATAGTTAGAGACATCGATGGGAAAGAAACATCGATGAGCTGCCTCCTGCACATCTCCCACTGGGGATGTGCCCACAACCCAGGTACATGCCCTTGACCGGAATCGAACCTGGGACCTTTCAGTCCGCAGGCCGACGCTCTATCCACTGAGCCAAACCGGTTTCGGCAAGGGCACTATTTTTAAGCACATTAACTTGTTTAATCTTGTATCCATTCTGTCCCAACGCAACAATTCATGGTGGAGTTTTGTCATTGAAAAAATTGTAGCATCTTTTATCTGACTAAAAAAGAACCTGTTTCTAGTTTGATAATGTTTACCAATTGTTGAGAACCACAACTGTGTCCAGCACACCTTCTCCAAAATTGTCTGTTTTGTCAGAACATCCCTGTGGGGAAGACATGGTTCTCTCGAAATTACAGATAGAAATACTGAGTCTTGGAAGTGAAGTCATTTGTTCAATGTAGTGATAGCTTATAAGGATTCAAACTCAATTCTCTCTGACTCTACAGTCCATATGCATTTATGCGACGTGGCTCAACGATTTGTGTACTCTATTATTTTTAAGAAAAAACAAGTAATATAGTCAATATATTAATCTTAAATATTTTTTCATAATTCTGAATTTTATGTGGAGTTAACCAGACATATTGCTTACAATGACATCCGGCAGAAATCCTTTAAGAATAGTTCCTGTATTACTATTGAAAAGAATCCTGTGCTCATCTTTTGTCTACTTCCATATCTAAGTAGCTGAGTGCTTGGTTCCTTTATCTGCTTTAGTCCAATGCAGCTAGAACATAGGCGCCTAGACATCTAAAAAGCTTCTTTTGTGCAAAGCAGCATTTCTGCGGAGCAGAGTCAAGCTCATGGTCTGATACTTAGCGTGGGCTGGCGGGGGTGAGATTGTCTATGTGATACCATTTAGCTGAAGAGGTTTTCACTTCAAACAAAAATACGTATTTCTTAGGGTAAATGTGTCTCCATTAACAAATGCTTTACCATACTACTCAGCGATTCTGATTCCTCAAGGCTACTTATTAATTATAAGAAGGAAACTCAGACCGTACATTTTACCTAAGCAGAATTTATTTCTTGCATGAGCAAAAATTTACTTTAACCTCAAGCACAGAATAACATATTTGAAATATTCACCTAAGGGTAAGATTTTGTCCCACTTCACATTCTTGCTATTTACCTACTGAACCTAAATGCTCAGATGTACATTAAACCATGTGCCATGAAATAGAGAATCCTTTGATAAATATATTTTTTATAAAACTCAGATTTCACTTACTATAACTCCTAAATAGAAGATTATTGAAATTTCATCAGAAAATCAATGTTCTAACCCCACATGCACCACAAGGCCTGAGGTAGGTCACAGAATTCATCTATTTTGATTTTTTTCATAATTAAAAAAAGGTGGATGGAACCTCCTTCAAGCTGAAATATATTAATTTTCTAGTAGGATAATACAATTGAAATTCGGTGTGTATATGAGGCGACCATACAATACCGATGCAAGTTGGCATCTTTAATTTTTTCAACCTTGCTCCCTCCTTTTCTTCCTTTTGTGCCCAATGCAAATTTTGTTCAACCTTGCTCCTTCCTTTCTTCTTAAATGCTTGTGTAAGTGGCCCCTTACTATGACATAGTTCTAGAGCACCTGGAAGTATACAGTTGACTTTAAAAGTTGGGTTAGACTTCCTGATCCATCAGGGAAAAAAGTAAAATCTCTTCTGTAGAAAGCACTGTCTTTCTAAATTGTCTTCCTTTGCCACAAAGGCTCACGTGGTGTCTGGACCTGTCATGATGAATCCACTCATCCCCACTCAGTGGATTCACAAGTTTCTTTCTGATTCTCACAAAAAAAGTTATCCTAATAAGGTATTAGGTCAGACATCCTGGCTAATTTATCAAATGGATGATAAATCTAGGCCAAGCAGTATGTATTTATTCCAGAGATAACTTGAGAATAAAAGCAAGCGTCCCAACAAAGCTTTTAGAGGATGGCACTCACCCAGCCTTGTGAGGCCATGAAGGTAGCACAGTTTTATTTGCAACTTCGAGAAATAAAAGCCCTGCCTACTCGTTTTCTCCCCAATAAGGAAAGTTGATGATTTGACAGTTATTCTGGCCTTTGAAAATGCGTCTCTATTCCCCTTTTTGCCAGTGAAATAACTATTCTTTTCCAAAACCCAATGGGTCCCCACAGCAAGGTCAGAAGAAGCCCCTTTGCCAGCACGATGAGGGGAGGGAGGGAGGTGGGTTTCCATTCTTTTCTCTCAGTCTTTCTCACCTCAACATTCCTGGTTTGACCAGATCTCTTCTCTGAAGGAAAATCCCAGCATCCTTAATTGAATCAGCGGGAACACGTATTTTAGCCCAAGTTTGAATTTGCTGATGTCAGGTGCACAAAGTCAGCGATTGTCCAAGCTGATGCCTCCTAGAATAATGCTTTCTGCCTAATTTTGCCTTATTCTTTTTTTGCTATTCATTTATTTCTATTTTTTAAATTGTGTTTTCAGTTAAGGTTTTTCCAAATCCTATTTGGAGTTAGCAAATATATATATATTTGGCAAACATATTTGTGAATGTCATTTCACTCCTTAAGAAAATTAGAGAAAATTTATAATGGTGAATATCCAGAATTTTTTTAGTATCATAGAGTCTTAGTTCTATTAAATGTTAAATTAATATATATGGAACTATTTTCACTGTTAATTCATATTCCTCTGATTTCTACAATTGTATTAGTCCCCTGACTAATATGCTACCATGTGGTTGTATGTAGATTGTATGTAGTAAAAATGTGTGCATGTAAGAAATATCTTGACCAGGTGGGATAACTCCAGCTCTGCTTACTGTTCTCTAAACCCCTGCTATACTCATTTTGTCAGATAATTTTATTTCCAAAACCATTCTTACTTTCCTGAAATGCCCTCAAATTGTCCCTCTATCCTTGCCTATCACCCACCCATATGGTTTCTCAGATGTAAAGGAGACCCTGCTAAGAGTCACCTTTGCATGTAATTATCGTTGCTGAATTGTCTGACTCCCTATCAATTGCCTACATTCATTCCTGTATCCTCCATGTCCACTTGCTTCCTATCTTCTGTCTGTCCTCCAATTCAAGTCTCTACTGCATAAGGACATAATCCTTCCTCACAACTTTCCATCTACCACTCTGCCATATCTCTCTCATTTTTCTCCACCTGTTTTAGTCTGTTAGGGCTGCTGTAACAAAACACCATAAACTGGTGGCTTATCAGTGACAGAAATTTATTTCTCATGGTTCTGGAGGTGGGGCAATCAAAGAGGAAGAGGCCCACCTATACCATGTCTGCCCACGGTTGTCTTTTCTCTGAATTTGGTTTGGGGACAAACATTCAGACCATAGCACCACCTGTGACCTCCTCTTGCTTAATACACATATATCTCTTTACTTCCCCCACAATCTAGCACTTCATTGTATTTCACTAAAACTTCCATTTCCAAACCCATTTCTCTCAGTCTTGACACAATACATAGTGAGAGGTTTAAGACTGGTACTGAACTTTGATAAAAATTAACTTTTTCTTTGATATACTCAGTATATGCTAGAGGTAGGCCAGCAACTCAGCATACCTCCCTAGGTGACCAAAGAAGCATTGGACCAGGAACATAGCAAAGTTCATTCTCTTGTTAACCCAAATTAGTTCAAATATGGCAGTGCTGACAATGATCCAGGAAGATAGCAACCCACACCACGCTATCCAGTGGTGGGCATGGACCTTTACTGTGACACCCAGAGGTAGAATAAGGATAGATGCAGGCTGTGGTGGAGTTTGGATGGGTGCTGAGGAGGCACAGGGTATGTAGCAATCAACTCCATCTGGATTGAGTATGGGAGGAGGCAGGCCCAGGAGGAGCTGGGCCCAAGATGTCAATATTTCAAGATGCTTAGAAATGAGCCAGGTGAAATGTTAAGAGAAAAGAGTGAGATATTCAGGCAATTGCTTCTCTAACATGATTGTAGGCATGGGCACTAGAGTGTTCAACACTCCTCATTATCTCCCTGTTACTTCTAAGCACATTACATTCCTAAAACGAACATAGAGACCACTGACAATGTGGTTTCAACTTGCCTTGTAGACACCCAGTCTCTACAAAATAAATTGCTCATCATTTTCTAGACCAAAAATATCCTTTCTCATTGTGTTTTTTGCTTCCTGGTCTTCTTGTTCATGTAAAATACCCTTTCCGACATGACACATTTTGAAAATATAGTTACCAATTCTTGCCTCTTTCTCCCTTCTGGAGTAATTATTTCTGTACTACAATAAGTTTTCTTTATTTTTAAAGGACAAATCACACATTACTGAGTTCTGTGAACATCTGTTTCCATTAATTTTTACCTCACTAAGCTTATTAGCATTTTATGGTGAAGGAACACATCTTAGTTTTGTTTTGTGTGTGTGTGTGTGTGTGTGTGTGTGTGTGTGTGTGTGTCCTTCACAACCTATAGAAACACTGCTTTTAGCTTTTCAATGAACTGTGGACCAATATATAGTTCAAGCAACAAATGTTCCTAATAAATATATTTCTGTTTTAGTTAAGAAAGCAATTCAAAAATCTGAGCCCTAGAATTCATGATTTTATAAACTTCTTAGTTACCTCATGATTAATCTAACATAGCACTATCCTGAAAACAAACTGGGAAAAGCTAGACTCACTACAAAATGCCAAGGGTTTGCAATGACTCTCAGTATAATTAACTCATATAATTTTTGCAATAGAATACAAAATGTGCCAGGGTGGAAAATATTACTTATCACTCTGGAAGGCAAAGTTCCATAATACTTGGGGAAATTTTGCTTTCTTTTGAGGGGCCCCAGCATTTAAAGCAGAGAAGCAAAGGACAGAACGTGACTTGATTTATATTCTACTCAGTACGTTGGGGAATAGATCCTTATGGTCATAGCTAAGAAAGTTAAAAGTTTTGGGTATGGAAGTAATGTATTTTTAATCCTAGTCATTAATTTCATAGACAATATTTAATCTGTAAAATGTAGGAAGAAGCCCATATTTATACTTAATGTTGCCACGGACCTCTTATAAACTCTTTTTATAAAACCTAAGAACTTCCAATAGCAGAAGTGGATTTTAATACATTTGTTATAGATTTTATAGGGGCATCAAAAGACTTCTCTTTGATTTTGTTTTCCCTGAAATGCTGACACTACGCCTGAGTGTCCACCATAAGCCAGGCAGTAAGTTTCTCTTAAAATGCTTCATATTTAAGAGACAATAGGAGAGTTAATAACATTTTCAAGTTAGAAATGTCACAACAGACATGTGTTTCCATTCATAAAGTATGTCATGAACACATACAAACTATCCTTTGTCATCTGGTTCTGCCCCATTTCAAAAATTATTCTCTGCTATTAATTAGAAGTGACTACAATTTGATTAATTTCAAACATGTGTCACATAGGAACAACGTGGAGAACTGAATTCAATATTTTTCCACTAAGAGTTTACATAGTGTTCATTGAAAGAAGCCAAATATGTTTTTATAAACCAAAAACTAGTATTATCACACTAACTGAGAGTATTGTCAGTGTACCACATTCCAGTTTATTTGAAATATTAAATTCACAGAACTTAATTATAAAGCTTCTGGGACTGAAAATGCAAAACTAAGTGAACTTCTCTCTCGTTGTTTTCCACCTAAAACTCTTATTCTGGAATCTGTTTCTTCACCTGAAGAATGCACCTGATCTTGGTCCCTCTTTGGTTTTTTGATTTAACTCTGTTGGCCAAAGCTTCCCCAAACCTTCAAACTCACAGTAGACAAATCCACTTTGATTTAGCTGAGAGAAAGGAAAGTTTCAATTAGCAGGGGGGAAATGTGTCTTTTGCTTAATTTGCATTATCATTATTATTATGGGATGTGTACTAAAACATTTCTTTCAAAGTGCTAATTAAATTTCTATGAATGCACTAAGCCTCTAACCAGATTATAAAAGAAAAATCATATGATCAAGTAGTTGTGAGTTAAGAAACAATGATTCCATTTAGGTTTTTCTGTTCAACTTTCCAACAAAAAATAATGTTTTTCTTTCTTATTACACAGCCTGCAGTAATAAGTGAAATATAATCCTAATTAATTTTTCCTACAGCTGTGTATAAATCAATAGCTACAACATCTCAAAGGAAATGCACATTGCACCGTCCTCCAGGCTCCTAATGAATGCAAATAGAATGACCTTTTTCTGACAACTATGAATATTGTTTCACAATTTTACCATTAAAACCGCTGCTATCAGCAATTCATACAGCAAACAGGAAGCTACAATAGTTGTAAATAACTATTCATTATGGTAAGAAAGGAATGGAAAAACACTAAGTCTTCGTTATGCAACTTTTAAGCCTGGAGTCTGATTTTAATACTTCATTTTGATATGAACATTCAGTGTTAAATGTAACCCCGTCTTCATTTTAGTTCTCTATTTTGGAAGAAAAACAATTAAAATCATTCAGTTCTTTATGTAACTTAATTGAGAGGTTCGATACTTAAAGGTTTTAGTAAATGAAGATTTCTCAGTCAGTACTGCTGCAAAGCTCTTAATACTACATCCAAATGTTAGAAGACTGTGGTTATAGTCCATGAAAAATACCTGGAGGAAAAATATGCATAGAAAATCCTATTGTTGTACTTACCAAGATATAATGCTACTCATATGATGAACATGATGATGAATTTAGAAGCTTTCCAAAGAGAGAATGACATAAGGAAGACACCTATGGGAACCTGAGACAAGGGAGAGAATATGTCAACTGCATTTTTGTCCATTTTGACTGAAGAACCACTTTATTCCATAATACAATATAACGGCATGTCCTCACACTCAATCCTGTTCTACTTTCCACAAAACGTCATCATAGCCATGAAGATGTCTCATTAACTAAAAGTTAAATTCAAATTTTATAACAAAAGTAGTTAAGAAGTAAATAAAAGAAGTAGTTAATTATGTCAAACCTAATTCTGCTGATCATAGATCTACATACTGAAAACTCCCATTGGAGTTCACTAGAGCCAAGAATATAATTAGCCAGTAGAATTCAAACACTCATTAAAAATAGGACTCCCCAAGTTGCAACCAGTTTTAAAAAGGGACTCACAACAAGAGGGCGTCATTTCCATGAAATCCAAACATCATTCTTCTATCCCCTATTCTGCCATTAAATTTTATATCTCTATATAGGACCGGGGACGACCAAATATTCATTAGAGACATGGATTTATGTAGAACATATTTATAGATATATGAATTTACTTTGGTAAGTAGTTGTTCCACCTTTCTGGCATAGCATCAACTTTCTATAATTTCAAATCTGAGAGTTATTTGAAACCCCCTTTAAACAATTTCTTGAAACAGTTAAGGAAGCCTTTCTGTGACTGTGCGGCCATATCAGTCACAGAGAGCATTTTCTAACTGTGTGACATGGTCTCCACTCGATGACATCTCCTGAAGATGTCTGTACTCTCACTCCCGCAATGCTTTCCTGCTGAAGATGAAGCCGTGCTACATCTCACTCAATATTGATCTCTAAGGCCTTTCTCCCAATCCTTTTCCCAGTGTGGTCACTGAACAGTATCCGAGTTCGATAGGAAGATCAGCTGCTCATCCACTTTTTGCCAAAGCAATTTGTATTATGGATTTATTTCAGCAGTCTACAGTGGCAGTTGCTGTTTTTACTATTTAAATGCTTTGATTATCTGACCTTGCTTACTTTATCTTTCTAAGTGCTATGCATGGGCTTTAACATTGATCAATACGTGGGGATTCCTCTACAGGATTACGTTGAAATCAATCTCAATTCAGACTTTTTTCTTTTTTATGTTTATTACTTGATCTGTCTTAATTGCATTCCTTATTTAGGTAAATAAGTTTAAACACATACTTTATTATACAGACGAGAATCTTCTAAGATCTACACATATTATAAAAATACCCTGTATTTTTTATGCATTATTTTATTCATTCCTATAATATGAAAAAGGAAAGGCTTAATTACTAGGTATTTTATTCAAACACCTTTGCATTATAAATAAAAGACCTAGTCCATTAGAAGAAAAACATAGTTACAATCTTGACACACATTAATATGCTATATTGATTGTGATAACTGTGGAAGTTCAACAAGTGCTGGCTACACATATATTTTGCACATAAATGTGCTTGTCAGACTTTTTATAAAATAAATTAGCACTCCATAAAATAAAGTAAAATTCTAAATATGTGTATCTTTATAAATCAATAAAAAACTATAAACCTGTTGGCTATCATAAAAAATTAATATTCAATGTGTGTAATGAGAAAATTTTATCAGTTTCACCCTCACTACTAAGACTGAATGTTTTACTCCACTTTTTTATTTTGGATTAAGAGAAATAAATTAGAAATATGAAATGCTTTGAATACTTTTAAAATCAAATCTATGAATTTAAGAACCAATGATCTTAGAATAAAAATAAACTTCTAAAAGTCACTATTTAAGTCATAAAGTTTATGGACTATGAATTATATAACCATTAAAACTTGTTGCTAGATTTCTTATCTAGTTTAATTATATATCATATCTTCTGGGCTGGTGTAGTCACAGGAAGCTCCTGAATTTTATCTTTAAATCAATTGATTCTAACATTAAATTTTTCAAAGTCATAAATAAAAGAAATGCAGGTGTAATTTTAATAAAAGGAATTGATGTCATTGTTTTTTAAAAATTTTCCATTTTCAAATCCAATCCAAGTCTAAATATATCTGTTACCAGCTCGAGAATAAAATTACAGTGAAATATTTTCCAGCTATGTATACTAGAATATAAGACCTACAGTCTGCTTCAGTGCCCAAAACATTCAAGCAGTAAAAAACTTGAGGTACATAAACATATGATTATACACAGAATATTTGCAATATGCTCACCTGTGCAAGTACATTTTTTACCTAGACAATTGTTTAAAACTCTCACAGGACTAGAGATATATCACATATATTTAATACATATACATATACATATATATTTACATTTTCATACTTTGAACTTATTGGCCAAAATTATTTAGTATTTAATACCTTTCATTTCAGACTATATTATAGATTATTATTACAATAATTTTCTCCTGCTCACATTGAATGATATAAAGTATAAATGAATAAAAACAGCCCATCACAAGATAATGCATTTTCATAGTTACCTGCATGAAGTGAGAGTAGGAAAATTAAGGTTCCTGAACATGAAAAGAATTAGGAACATATGAAGAAATTTAATTACCAAATAGTTTCCATAATGATATTTCCAAAACCTGTTATGAGCAGTTAGTTCCTTCCTACTGTTTGTGGTCAAATAGCATTTGAGAGAAATCCTTTTCCAGAAAGTTTCGCATCTCTGTAGATCAGAACCCTGGCCAGACATGTCCATACTTTTTTCCTCAAGTGGGTAAATGTTAAGAGAGAAGAATTCAAGTTTCATGATGCAGCAACACAAAGCTGGGAAGTGAAAATTATGTTGCAGCGGAGTCTTGAAAATATGACTGTAAAAGTTAATCAATAAAATGTCTATTCCTGTCTATTCACCGGAGGCCGCAGCTGCATAGCTTCGCTCAATCGATACTACAAATTATTACGATTTCCAGGTTCCCACTGGACATTCAGAACAAATCTTTCAAGTGTAACAGGCTTATACTGAGTATATGGCGTGTGTTCTCTACATTTAGTTCAAAAAGAGGAGGGGGAAAATTAAATCTAAAGCCTTCGTGTTCTTTAAAAATTGCGCTTTATGGAACCAATAACTTATGGGTCATATTTTAATGTTAAAAACAATCTTGCTTTTGGTTGCCAGTTTTTTTGTGTGCTTCTTTTTTTAACTGTTCCTTATTTAGTTAATACATGACTTAACCTAGATTTTACTGGCATAGGAACCTAGCTAGTTCTGAATGACTATTCCAAAGTAATGAATAAAGAAAATTATCCTGAGATAATTACTTATCACAAAGTCACTTAGGCACAAAGATAAATGCAGGACCCTGGTGTACATCTCAGATTGTATCAGATCCCTTAAAATATATATTCATGTTATTATTTTTATGATTTAGTCCCACATTTTAAAAATCAGGTTTCAGATTTTTCATTTTCTTTTTTGTAAAATAAAAAATATGTAATTCCAGAAATAATTTTCTTTATTTTTTGAAAAAAAAAAGAAAAAGTCCCAGAACATTTTGTTCTAGTGAGATCCTCTGTTCTTGGCAGAAAAATTTGTGTACTTCTAGATTCTCAACTCCAGAACCCCTCAAGCCTTGACCTCAACTTCATGCTCCATACATTTCCCTCTGCATCCCTGCATCAAATTCCAAGACTTTTCCAAATGAGGGTGTGGTGGGCTAGCGGAACACACTACAAGGCTGTCATGTCTGTGACACCTGAAGTGCCTTTTCTTTCTTCTGAGTGATGCACACCATGAGGTCTGGCACTGCCCAGTACTGAATCAATTGGTAAATTGAATCAATTCATGCCACCTGTCGATTGAGTGGGGAGAAAATGTAAATAAATAAACCAACCTTTGTGTTTGCCAGGCCAAAAGGCTTTGATTTTATTTTACATTTAAAGAGTGCTATATATTTTTCATGGTAAAATACATGTACCTAGTACCAGCATATCCTGTGACAAGGTATTTGAGGCTATATTTTAAAAGATGAAGCTGTTTCTCCTAAGACACCATCATTGCTTTGATTATAATCATTTATCCGTCTCTTTAAAATTCAACCATAACATTTTCTTATAACATGGCATAATAATACAGGGGTGAGCAAGAGTAGGTGTACAGTTGTGAGTATGCAAAACAGTTTATTCCGACATTATTATTGATTAATGATTATATTATTTATTTGTATTACAACTGTTAACATGCTTATGCCTACCCTGTACTTACAATTTTATGACCTGTAAGATATTTAATTGCTAAAAACCATTGTAAATAGATTTTTTTGAGTCTGATACAATTTTAACTACTCTCTCGCATGATAGGTGTATGCCTTGCTCTCAATTTCACATTAAGAGAGAATATTCTACTTACTATCATGATCAAGCTTTATTGGAAAATAAAGCAGATGAATCTAGATCAAGCATAGAGAAATTGAGTTTGAGCTTTCATTGTAATCTAACTGGATGAGTCACTGGTTTATTTACTGATAAAATTTAAGGTTCAAAGCAGGTCATTACATGCCAGTTTTTAGATCAAAAGATGATATTTTTTGTGGGTATACAGAATAATGTACCTTTCTAGTGATGTTTAACTGTAGGAAAAAATGATGGCCTTATTTTAATAACATTAAGTTAACATCAAACACTATCATTAATTTTATATTAGTGTTCAAAACCATTTTTATGTATTTTTTGTTCTCTAAATATACCTTAAACATTATTTTCTAATATAATTAAGCTTTTAAAAAAGACAATAGTACTTCTAACAATACTACAATACCATAGCCATTCCAAAAGAAACTTGCCCAATATGCTTTTAATCCTTGGTACAAATTTCTACCTTTTAATATTTGTTAAATCTGGTTTTTTCATTGTCTGAATTCTGGCAGCTGACTAAAGGAACATTAATTGCAAACAGAGTGTATCTGAGTGTTTAATTTTATTTAGAAGCATGTAAAATATCACCCTAGATTGTGTAATTATTTTAGTGCCTTATAATATTAAATCATTAGATTAAAACACAGAAATAAATTCCTCATGAACAATTTCAAATATTTTACTTTTAACATTACAAACTATAAATCACAAAAGAATTTTACTTATGTTCATCACACGTAATATTTTGAAATCCTATTGATAGATATATCAAAATACGCAGTAAGTAATGTAAGTTTAGAAGCTGACTTCCAAAGATCAGTTAATATCAAATGCACATTTTAATTTTGGCCTCAGGATTGTGTTCAAAGAGATGAGTGACAGGGGGGAAAAGTTTAAATGGTGTGCTTTATTTAACTGTGATTACTCAATGTAACTAAAGTTCGGTAAGTGTAATTTTTAATAAAAGAGAGAGAGAGAGAGTGAGAGAGAGAAGCAGGGAGATTGATTCATCTGGGTTATGCTACTTTCATAATTATTTTTTAAAAAACAGACTAAAAAAATCAAGCAAAAATCAGAGAGGATAGAGTACTTTATCAGAGCACTCAAAAATGAAACCATATTATGTTTATTTAAAAAGCAAATGATAAAATCTGAAAACATCGGATCAGGTATAATAATTACATAAAGACTTAGATGAAAACAGGTTTACTACAAGGTGCTTCACTAAGAACAGTTTTCAGGAACCTTTGAAAACAGCAACGATCTTTATTACTCTTCATAGTTCCTTACGTGCCTCAATAGTCTGACCAAAAATTCTACTCTAAGTGTCTCTCATTTTAATAGCGTCTTGTTTAGAGCTGCTACTTGAACAAAAAAGAAAGGCAACAAGAGCCATATGTAACCTTTGGACTCCAGAAATAGAAAGAGAAGACCATTGGCAGATAGAGGCTGCGGAGACTCTGTATTCTTTCTCTCGCTCCTACCTTGAGCCTTTCTCGATAGTGAACAAGGAAGTTGGCTGCCACCTCATTATTTAGAATCTGGAATACGACAGTTACAAGTTTCAACATGTGCCATTTCAGTTAAGAAACGTTGCAAATCTAAAGTTTATCTGTTTTGGAACCAACAATTCCTTGAACAAGCTAGCACATTTACACATAACCTTTTGCAAGACACGGAGAGTTAAATATTTAGCCACTAAAGTCACAAGGACTGACTTGATTTCAGTACGTAAAGTAAAACTTTCTGAAATACTCAAAAACAACTCACTTGCAATCATTTTTTTCTTCTTCAGAGGCAATAATCCTTTCTGTCACTGTCTTCAGCTCTGCCTGGGGTTTTCTACCGTTCTGTTCTTGGCGAACTGTTTCTGCTATTTGCTCAGTTAGCTGCTCTTGAGTAGCTTTCAAGCTGGATTCCATTAGAAGAAGTTTTTCATCTTGACTGGCAAGTTCTTGGGCTGAAAGATAAAACAAGAACATTGCCTTTTAAAAAGCCAAGAGCATGTATTTTTTCCCCTTTTGTTTTGGGTTTAAATTGTATGCAATGCAACTTTGACGAAGATTTAAACAGATCCTTCTTGTCAAAATACAAGCTCATGCATTCAATTTTCAGTTCCCTTCATTTAAAGTCCAAGTAAACAAAGGTATGTATGAAGGAATACAAGATGCAGAGCAGTAATCTCAAGTTTATAAAACATTTAAATTCAACAATTAGATGTCTAATCAGACAACATTGGGTGAGCTTATTTGTGAGACTTCTGCTCCTACATTTATAAAAGAATAATGTCAGTATATCACATTCATGTTTTTTCTTTAGCATAGATCTCAGATATGTGAGTGTGTGTGTGTGTGTGTGTATACACACACACATATATATGTGTACATATATATATATATATATATATGTACACATATATATTCACATACACAAAGACTGATATGTTATAAATTATGTCAAAATGATGGCTTGCCACTGATTTACTTTCATGAGTAAATTTATGAAATTTAAGCTCTTTTTCAAGGTCATCCAATAGGTGGCACTCTTTCATTAGACCAAAGAAGTCTTAGGCAGTATGCTTCAAGCTCTCAAAAAATAAGTGATTTAAGACAAAGACATTTTTCCTTTGTTCTTTGTTGACCGTATTTCTAGAGACATATATCTGTACATTTTGTTCGAATACTTCCCTTTTATAAAAGTGTTTATATGGGGGTTTTATGTATTGCCTCAAATATAGACCATCAAATATAAGTGTTATCAGGTTTTTATTTTAGTTTTTAATCATATGTTTGGATATATATTTATACATATGATGGTATACAGTGCTTTTTTTTTTCAAGGTAATTTGAAATTTGACTGGATGTATAATCCATTGCATTGAATATAATGGTGTTTTATAAAAATCTGTCATTTCAACCTTGCAGTCTTAAATGAAGGGGAAAAAATACTTTTAGAATCCCCAGGCCCATATAAATAGAAATGGAGAAGGCTATATTTTTATAAAAAGATAATCTTCCCTGTTAATGATTCTCATTTCATGTCTAAAATCTGGTGTTTATATTAAGTTTCAATAAAGTTGGAAACTAAGGTATTACCATCTTACATCAGAGATATCTTTTACCAGCAACCTCATAAAAAAAGATACTCTATATAAATATTCTGCATCTATCACTCATCTTTGAAGTGGAATGATGTCTCCCTTATAACTCAGATCTAAGAAAACCCGATTCTCAGTTTCTCATTTATAGATTCTGAGCAACTGGGTGCTTATATTTTCTAAATATGTGCATGCATGTCTGCATTGTTTTCTTGCAAGGGTTCAAAGTGACCACTTTTGCCCCAGCAGAAATCATAGCACCTACTACTTTTATAGCTTAAACGTGCTATATATTAACAGTTCAAATTTGTGCCTTAGGAAACCACAGAGCGAATGCAAACAGCTAAATATTTAACAAGGAAGAATGCATCACCCAGAGCTCATCTTTATTAAATTCCAAAGGCATTGGATTCTCTCTGAACAAATGAGTTAAATGTTTAATAATTTCAGTACATGTCCAACACTGTGGGAGTGGGGGGGGGGAAATCCAATCAAGAATTCACTACAAGTTTGCTTTCAAAATTAAAGAAAAATATTCCTCAAGCTTAAAAAATATGTAATGGCACGAGAGCAGTCCCTGCTCTCGACCAATAAGAAAATGCAACTAAATGAAAACAATATCTTTACAGTGATATGTTTCCAGTAGTTTTCATATAGTGGCGTGAATAGCTGAAGTGCAGGATTTCACTTTATATGATTTTTTAACCTTTCACAATATATATTTCTTTTGAAAAAAAGTAAAACTACGCCAAAACTTTTAAAATTAGTTTTAAGGAGAATTTTCAGACATTGAAATTGAGAGGTTAGTGGTTGTTAAGTTTAAAAGGACTTTGAGCAATCAGGCCACATACAGATAATTATAGATACGAGAATGTGTCAGGAAATTTCTTTTTTTGAAGAATCTGCTTGTACCAATAGACTGACTTCAAGACTACTTTAGTCAGCTTGGGCACCCACACAGAAAATACCTCTTATCAACTCCACAGGAAGTGGATTTTCTGTGAAGTTTGCCATTTCCAAATGCCGAAGAGATTTATGCCTCTCGGTTCTCCTAAGAGTCTACTCTAATTCATTATATGCTGGTTAAAAAGGGGTAAATTATTTCGAGTTTACCTATGCCTTGGACTTGAGCCTGAGTTGATCCCAAGCCAGAGGCGCTCACAGCTGCATGCTTTATTTACAATCCCTTTGTCAGACTTACAACTGCCCCAGGCTATAACATAGTGTACCTAATGTTCAAACTGCCAGGTAATCTTATGTCAAACATACTTCTTTGATTTAAAGTGATCAATAGATTCTTGTAAAGAGGTAATTTCTCTGATGTTTCCACCTTGCCTTTTTTACAGGTGATTCACACAAAAGCCTGCTTATATGATGTACGAACAATAAACAGAAAGCTATAATCATGTTTTTTCAGATGTTTCCGGTGCACAACGATTTGGGATCGATACACTGTGTAATACAATTATCTGCAATGATCTGGTTGTATTGAAAAAGAATTTGCAGGAGACCTCTGGGGGTTTTTGTCCAGAGACACGTATCCACCAACGTTGTGAACGGTGGGAGGAAAAATTAAGGGGTTGGCAAAGGCTGTCTATTAGGGACCCAGTGACACCACTAATGTTTTAGTTCACAAAAGTATTATCACACCACAAAGTCTAGCCGAACAATAGCTCAAAGGGAATAGTAATAATAATAATGGCCGAGGCTCATAGTGTTTATTTATATGGGAAAGAAAACCTTAACAAACGTGGACTTTGCAGAGATTCAGTGTCACCTGAATATCAGGTAGCACAGATTATAAGCAATATTGATTATTTATGGACTCAGTGAAATAAATTATCTTGCTCCTATCATAGCTAAATTAGGTAAATGCTAGTGTCTGTGAAATACTTTGATGTGTCTTCAACTGCTTTTTTAGCTGGAATGGTCAAATTCTAGAGTGATGATCAATTTGAACTCTTTAAGAGCGCACTGCACCATAAGCCCTTTTCCCCAAGCTTTTTCTTTTTCTTTTCTTTTTTTTCCCCAAATGAAGATTTGCAACATCAGGGAAAGAGCTAAGGTGGTACCGCCTGTATCCAAAAGACATTCTACATTTTCCGTGGAGATTTCTGTGCGTGGCAACAACTCAGATCTGTTTGTGTGGCTCTCCTAAGACACCGACTCCTCACAGCATCTACCTCGCAGCCTGGAAAGAGCCACGCTTCCTCTTTTGAGCCTCTCCTCACAGCTCCCTCACGTGAAACTCCCATCTGTCAGGCACGGCCTGATTCCCATGCTGGTGAATAGCACACTTTGGGGTGAGCTGGTCCCTAGCACAGAGGCGCTCACTGCGGAGTCTGCAGGTGTCCCCCTGAGGACTGGGCCTGCTCTCCCCCTTCCATCCTCCCTGCACATCCCGGACACTTGCTCTCTGTCTCTTGACCTCACTGTCAAGCCCCCTCACCGCACCCACTGTGGCTCTGCTGGCTGCATGTGCCTGCAGGGGGCCAGCCTCTGCCTCCTTAGAAAGCCCCAGCCTTGGCGGCAGCCTGGAAGGCAAGCAGCATTCCACCAGTGCCTTTCATGATGCACTTTTTAGAGTGCGTCCTGCTATTTTGGGCTGGAGGATCCTGGAGATTATACAGCCCCTCATTAGCAACTGGGTCAAGTATCCACATCTTTTCTGGGATCAAAACCTTAAAGGGACTTTCTTTCAAAAAAAAAAAAAAAAGAAGAAGAAGAAGAAGAAGTCAGTTGGAAGGAAGACTCCCCATTAGCCTAAATGCAGCGTTAATCAATAGATGAAAGTTCAAAGGCTAAAGAAAACATTTCCCATGATTCCTGGGGAATTAAAAAGGAGACGCATAGGCTCCAAATGAATTCTTTCTCTTTAAAATGTAAAGGGGAATTTAATGAATACAAAAAGTGCATTTAATCTCTTTGAGGTACCACCTGTAGAACGCTTTCATTCGGCTCCAAAGCAAACTGGCCTAATGTGACATACAGGGAAATCCCTCCCCGTAAAGGTAATTATGATCTCCTGGTGACGTCCCCACGCCACCTCAGCTAATTAGCTTCAGGGGAACACCATGTTTGTCACTTTCTTCTTCAGTCTTATTATCTTTCTAACACACCTTGTCTCCGCTTTAAATCTGCGTGAGGAAAGACACGAAATAGAATGGGAGACTAAGTTAATAAATGAATGTGCTTCTTCAAAAGAAAACTCACTAAGCATTCCTGGTGCTATGTTCATATCCATCAGTATGGTAGGTATTCCTGCCTTGGGTGGTTCATTTTTGTTGCAATTTTTTTTGTTTGTTTGTTTGTTTTTTGGCTCCTTGCCACACCTTGACTCTCTATCATGCTCCATCATGCTTCTTTTAATCTGAATATTTAGTGTTCTTTCATGTCTTAATTACAGCAAATTGCGGCACAGTTGGCACCATTTCTTGAAATTAATCCCAGAGTACTTTGTTTCTGTCAAGCAGTGAAAGCCTCGGAGAATAATAGTAAATGTTATTGCAGATCTAAATTTAAATGACTGTCTATGTATTTAACTTAAGCCTTTAATTACTCGTGCCGCACTGTTTTGGGTTCAAATGTTAAACATTACTCATTGAGAACGTGGAATGACTGTAGGCAGCTTAAAACCTGAAGGTATGTTTGGCTCTAATTTGAACAAAACAGTTATTTATATTAAAGTATTTTCTCAGGTGTGGAAAACCCAGGAAATGCCATGTAATATCTTCTTATGGTCATATATTTCAGTATTTCATTACTTCCATCATTATTAATAAAAGGCATGGATTTAGGTCCATTCGATTCTAAATGGCTTTTCCCTTATGAACTGTTAAATTCAAAACCAGACTCAAGAATGTCTTGATATCACTATTGCCAATAGCCTTTAAATAATTCAAGACAATGAAACACTTCAAAGTTCTTAAAAACATTAGTTACATGGTTTTGTTTGTTTGTTTGTTTGTTTGTTTATGGAAAACCTAAAATTTTTAGAATTCTCAGCAGCCAGTTCTTTCATTTCCTCATTCTGAGTGGCCTCTATTAATATAAAAATTTTAAAAAGAAAAGCAGTACTTTATAAAATCTTCTAAGCTTAAAAAGCCTAAGGTAGTAGAATTCACTATTTGTGCTTTATGAACATATATTTAAGGAATCAGAAATTGGAACATTTAGGATGTTCCACACATATGTTTAGATCAGATTTCAAAATAATTGACTTTTTGGTTCATTTGTAAACAGAAACATATTTTAATGAATAGTAAAAATTGCGTACCTTGTAAAGTGAATATACCCTTCAGTGAACCACATAGTAGGTCCCACACTGTGCCTCACCATGGTCCACTCAGAACTCCCGCCCGATATGCACTCCATGGACACAGGGACTCTGCCCTATTTATGCATCTGTGTGTCGCCTGCTTGTAGCACAGGGGCCTATACTTAGCTCTCTATGCAGCAAGCGCTTGTGAATTGAATGGGAGAGGTGGTGTTAATTTCACCTGTCAGAGGTGTCATTTTCCAGGAAAAAAATGTGTCGTTTGCTTTTGCTTCTGAAACACAAAGTGAATACGGAAGGATTTACACATACAGTGTCGGCAGATTTACCTCCAACCATCTCCCAAGTTAATAAATATTACGATTTTCTTTAGTTTTTAATCTCTATATAAATGAAACTTGATGGCATTTCTATCACCAACACTTACGGTATATATTGAATTTAAATACAAACGACAAGAAAAAGAGAAATTCACAAAATTTAAGGTAAAATAGGTATTTCTCAATAATTCAGAGAAGAAATGAACAAAGTAATGGGTTTCGAGTTCCTCTCCTTTTCAATAGCAATGTGATTTTTGAACAGATATCTGCTTCCCCATTCCCCCAATCTCAAGGGTGTAGCTGATCTCTCTAACTACAAAGTTTCCTGGCAGCTGTAAAGTCGCTTTCAAGCTGTGTCATCTGCTGTTCTAGCTGAGCAAGTCTCGTTTTGTGTTTCTGTTAGGTAGCTATTACATCTGAATGCAAGGACTGCAAGCAAGGTCTTTGCTGGCATTTCTATCACCGGAACAGCTTTCTCCCCCACATATTGGTCAAGTATATTAGCTGTTTCTGCTTTTTCTTCCTCTGTGATCAACTCAGATTCTTAAACTTCCATCGATGTTTGCATTGCATTTGAGATCCTGGCTATAACAAGCAATTAATGTGCATGATGCCAGCTCTATTCTGTTCATTATATTCTCTAAACATTATTAAAGACCTACTTAGGAAAACAAACAAGTGCATCTCTTCGGTAGTACAGCTAGTGTAAATGCAGAAACTGAGGCATATCAAAGTGAGACCAATGATCCCAGCCCTGGGTAGTGTCACATAGGCTGTTTAGACATCCTAGGGAATCAAGGAGCTTTCATATTTTTGCAAGAAGTCTAAAAGCAGGGTTTCCACACACTTGTTTTATATAATGAAGATGTTTCTCTTAAGAATTGTTCCAATATGCTTGGTCAATTTGATTTCTTATTTTCTCAGTTAATTACCAGATACTTAATTAAGTTGAAACTTTTATTGCATTTTGCAAAAGCATTTCATACATATTTTCTCATTTCCCATCCCTATTGTAAAGTATTTTCACTCCATATAAAAGAATAAAATTGCCCTAGCCGGTTTGGCTCAGTGGATAGAGCGTCGGCCTACGAACTGAAAGGTCCCGGGTTCGATTCTGGTCAAGGGCACGTGCCTGGGTTGTGGGCTCGACCCCCAGTGAGGGACTTGCAGGAGACAGCCTATCCATGATTCTCTCTCATCATGGATGTTTCTGTCTCTCTCTCCCTCTTCCTTCCTCTCTGAAATCAATAAAAATAAAAAAGAATAAAATTTCAAATCCTTTGCCCTTCCTCCTATATCATGCTATTCTTTTTCTTGAGAGATTTGGGGTTTTATAGTATACATTAATTGGTCAATAAATTGATTTTTAAATGAAAAAATTGTGTCCATAATAGAATAATTATAATACACCTAGTGATAGTGATAATATTTTTCTCAAATTGAGTCACAAATCAGTACATTGCCTCTAAATAAAGTCATCTCTAAAAGTCATCCACTCATTTTGTGTGATAATCGCAATACTTGCTTAGCAATGGAAAATAAATATCCCTCTGATTTTTCCACCCAATGAGGCTGCATTTTACCATTTGCATCGGCAGAAGGCAATTGTGCATAGTGGAGGATTTCCAGAACCAGAAATTCAATCACTATCAAAAACCAGATAACACTGGTAGCTATTAATGTTTAGTTTGACCATGTTGGGATTGGGTGGTAGGACAGGAGATAAGGAGAGATGGAAATGTGCTTAATAACGGAGAATAATTCTAAGAGACCTGAAGAATTGGGGGTACCACACTGTAAGCTGTCAGCCCCGTGTATCCTAAGGTAGAATTAAGGAAGCTAGAATCTATGCAGTTAGCGCAAAGATTATAAGATGGAATCATGGAATGCTGGACTGCAATCACACACACTAAAGGTTATAAGTCAAAATCCAGAGATACTAGAATGTGGACAGTGAATACCAGGTGTTACAAGGTGCAGAGCAAAATGATAGTTTCTCTAAATCTCAGTTTTCAAAGGGCCTTAGCTGGAGCCTGCTACTGCTTAATGTGTCATTAAATCAGAAAATTTGTAATTTGGCCAGTACTGTTACCAGGAGTTAGGATTATTATTGATTGTTGTGATTCAAAAGTTTTCTTCTGTAATTGTTGCTCTATACAATATACTACAATTATTAGGATGTTACTTTATGGAGGCCAAGAACAATATGATTTGTTTTTGATGCACTGTTCTGGCTTGTAGTAGGCACACACAAATGCATGCTGGATTGAACTGATGCCTTCAACAGAAATAATCGTAGTGATAGTGGGATGTTAAACACACACCAAACTCCTGTACAGGCATACATCAGCGATATTGCCACTTAGGTTTCCGACCACAGCAATAAAGCAAATATCATAATAAAGCTAGTCACTCAAATTTTCTGGTTATCCAGTGCATATAAAATTTATGTTTACACTAGAGTGTAGTCTATTAAATGTGCAATAGCATTATGCCTAAAAAATGTATGCACCTTGATTAAAAAATAATCTATCGTTAAAAAAATGCCAGCCATCAGATGAGCCGTCAGTGAGTCTTAATCTTTTTGCTCATGGAGGGTCCTACCTCGATGTTGACAGCTCCTGACTGATCAGGGTGGTGGTTGCTGAAGGTTGGGGTGATGTGGCAGTTTCTTGTAAGACAACAATGAAGTTTCCCTCCTTGATAGCCTATTTTTAATTAAATGTATTGGGGTAACATTGGTTAATAAGATTATATAGGTTTCAAGTGTATGTTTCTGTGATACATGATCTGTCTATTGCACTGTGTGCCCACCACTCAAAGTCAAACAATCTTCTATAACCATATATTTGGCCCTCTTTACCCTTTATTACCACCCCTTCCCTCTGGTAACTACCACAATGTTGTTAGTGTCTATGAGTTTCAGTTTTATGTCCTACATATGAGTGAAATCATATGGTTCTTGGTTTTTTCTGACTTATTTCACTTAGCATAATATTCTCAAGGGCCATCCATATCATCACACATGGCAGTATTTCATCTTTCTTCATGGATGAATAGTATTCCCTAGTATGTATGTACCACAGCTTCTTTATACAGTGTTCTATCGAAGGACACCTTGGTTGTCTTGTCTCCATGTCTTGGCCACTGTGAATAATGCTGCAATGAATATAGGGGTGTATATATCTTTGCAAATAAATGTTTTTGAGTTCCTTGGCTAGATACCCAAGAGAGGGATTCCTGGTGTTATGGTAACTCTATTCTTCATTTTCTTAGGAACCTCCAGACTGTTTTCCGTAGTGACTGTACCAAGTTACATTCCCACCAGCAGTGAATGAGTTTCCTTTTACCCCACACCCTCTCCAACACTTGTTATTACATGTTTTGATAACAGTCATTGTCACCAGTGTGAGGTGGTATCCATTGTAGTTTCATTTGTATTTCCCTAATAGCTAGCGAAGTTGAACACATTTTTATATATTTGTTAGCCATTAGTATGTCTTCGTGGGAGAAGTGTCTGTGTAGGGCCTCTGCCCATCTTTTATTGGATTTTTTGTTTTGGTATTAAATTGTCTGAATTCTTTATATCTTTTGGATTTTTATCCTCCTGTTAGAGCTGTTTGCAAATATCATCTTCCATTCAGTTGGTTGCTTTTTTGTGGTTTCTTTTTGCTGTGCAGAAGCTTTCTGGTTGGATATAGTCCCAATGATTTTTTTTTTCCTTTACTTCCCTTGCCTTTGGGGTCAAATTCATAAAATCTTCTCTAAGAACAAGGTCCGTAAGTTTAGTACCTGTGTTTCCTTGTATGTATCTTATTGTTTCAGACATTATATCTAGGTCTTTGATCCATTTTGAATTAATTTTTGTACATGGGCACAAACTAATCTAGTTTAATTCTTTTGCAAAATATCGGACTAAAGATAGACTTTTTCTTTCATGAACAATATCTCTGTGGCCTGTGATGCTGATGATAGCGTTTTACCCACAGAACTCCTTCCAAAATTGGAATCTATCCTTTCAAACTCTGCAGCTACTTTATCAACTAAATTAATCTAATGTTCTAAATCCTTTGCTGTCATTTCAACAATTTTCACAGTGTCTTCACCAAGAATAGATTCCATCTCCAGAAACTACTTTTTTTGCTCATCCATCAGAAGCAACTTCTCATCTGTTAAAGTTTTATCATGAGATTGCTGCAATTCAGTGGCATCTTCAGGCTCTAATTCTAGTTCTTTTGCTGTTTCCACATCAGCAGTCACTTCCTCTACTTAAGTCTTGAACCCCACAGTGTCAACCATGAGGGTTTGAAACAAATACTCAACTACTGTTAATGTTGCTGTTTTAACGTTTGCAAATGAATCGCAAATGTTCCTAATAGCATCTAAGATGGGCGAATCCTTTCCAGAAGGTTTTCAATGAACTTTGCCCAGGTCCATCAGAGAAATCACTATCTATGGCAGTCAAAGCCTTACAGAACGTTCTTAAGTACTAAGACTTGAAAGTCAGAATCACTCTTTGATCCACGGGCGGCAGAATCGTTGTTGTGTTGTGTTAGCAGGCATGAGAACAGCATTAATCTCCTTGTGCAGCTCCATCACAGCTCTTGCATGACCAGGTACATTGCCAATGATTCATTTTTCTAGGCTTTTCCAAGTGGTGAAGGAACATTGGCTTCAACACAAAGTCAGCAGCTGCGTTTACAAAAGAGTCAACCTGTTCTTTGAAGCTTTGAAGCCAGGCATTGACTTGTCCTCTCTCAGCTGTAAAAGTCCTCAATGGCATCTTCTTCAAATGGAAGGCTGTTTTATCTGCATTGGACATCTGATGCTTACTGTAGTCACCTTCATTGATTATCTGAGCTTGATCTTCTGGATACCTTGCTACAGCTCCTCCATCAGCACTTGCTGCTTCACCTTGCACCGTTATGTTAGGGAAAGGACTTCTTTCCTTAAACCTCATGAACCAATCTCTGCCAGCTTCAGACTTCTTCGGCAGCCTCCTCACCTTTCTCAGCCTTCACAGAATTGAAGAGGTAGGGCCTTGGTCATGATTAAGCTTTGGCTTAAGGGAATGTTGTGGCTGGTTTATCCTATCCAGATCACCAAAACGTTCTCTCTATCAGCAATAAGGCTATTTCATGTCTTATCGCGCATGTATTCACTGGAGGAGCACTTTTCATTTCCTTAAAGAACTTTTCTTGTGCTTTCACAGCTTGGCTAACAGTTTGCCGCAAGAGACCTAACTTTAAAATTACTTTGGCTTTCAACATGCCTTCTTCACTAAGCTTAATCATTTCTAGATTTGATTTAAAGTGAAAGACATGTGATTCTTCTTTTCCCTTGAACACTTAGAGGCCATTGTAGGGTTATTAATTGGCCTACTTTCAACAATGTTGTGTCTCAGGGAATAGGGAGGCCAGAGGAGAGGGAGGGAGACTGAGGAACGGCTGGTCAATAGAGCAGTCAGAACACACACCATGTCTATCCACTAAGTTTGCCATTTTATATGGGTGTGGTTTGTTTCACCACAAGATCACAAGAGTAACATCAGAGACCACTGGTCACAGATCACCACAACACATCACGTAATAATGAAAAATTTAAAATATTTGAGAAATACCGAAATGTGTTACAGAGATACAAAGTGAACAAATACTGTTGGGAAAATGGCGCTGATAGACTTTGCCACAAACCTTCAGCTTGTAATTAAGAAGTACGAAGTGGTAGTTACAAAATTGTCACGGGGATGTAAAGTGCACCATAGAGAATATAGTCAATAATATTGCAGTAACTATTTAAGGTGCCCGGCAGGTACGGGAAATATTGAGGGGGAACACTTTATAAAGTCCATGATTGTCTAACCACTATGTTGTACACCTGAAACCAATACAAAATGATATTGAAATTTAAAAAATAAGGAGTATTCAGTAAAAAATACCTTAACTTTGTAAAAGAATAATATTCATAAAAAGACTTTATATTACAAAAATTGATAAATTCACCAATTTGGAATTTCATGCAATAAAAATCAATAAATAACATAGTTTCCAAAATCTGAAAATGAGTAGGTTAAATGAGCAACTGCTATTACAATTATGATCTACAATATTCTCTTTTAAACATACCGTAAATTTTGTGAGAATATATGGCTACTTTAATTCTGAGGCACAAACATGATGATTGAACATATTTTTTACAAAGAACATCTGAGTCCTTTAAAAACAAAATGAAAACCTCATAAATAGGTTTGAGGTTCAAAAGTGATATTCGTCATGTGTTTTCAGAAAACACTCATGCCTGACCGGTTTGGCTCAGTGGATAGGGTGTCGGCCTGCGGACTGAAAGATCCCAGGTTCGATTCTGGTCAAGGGCATGTACCTTGGTTGCGGGCACATCCCCAATATGAGGTGTGCAGGAGGCAGCTGATCAATGTTTCTCTCTCATCGATGTTTCTAACTCTCTATCTCTCTCCCTTCCTCTCTGTAAAAATCAATAAAATATATTTTAAAAAAACAAAACACTCATTGTTATTTATATTCAGGGTTTGTGACTGTATCTTAAGCAGTAATAATTCTCACTAGAAATTCTGTGCCAATTGAATGTTTTTTTTTTCTATTGTAACATAAATTAATCAAAATATAATATATGGTTAAAGCTAACATATGGCCATGTTGAACTGGAACCCAGAACAGGGCTTCCAAGCCATCTCAGTTTCCATGAAAGCTTCAGTAGTCATTAGCTATGTAAAGCTAAACTACTCAACCTCCCTGAGTCTCAGTTTGTTCACCTGTAAAATGAGGACATAATACTTACCTCATACAATGCTGTAAAATAAAAATAAATAATACATTTGGTACATTTTTTACATGGTAGGCATTCAATAAAAAAGCTATTAATATTATTATACTGGGTAATTACTTTTTACCTTAAAATTTATTTAAGTGTAGGAAATGAAAATTATTATAGAACCACCATGTATAAAAATCACTATATTTTAAAATATCATTGTTTTTCCTGGCCGGCATGGCTCAGTGGTTGAGCATCGACCTATCAACCAGGAACTCAGGATTCCATCCTTGATCAGGGCACATGCCCGGGTTGCAGGCTCGATCCCCAGTGTGGGGTGTGCAGAAGGCAGCCAGTCAATGATTCTCTTTCATCATTGATATTTCTATCTCTCGCTCCCTCTCCCTTCCTCTCTGAAATCAATAAAAAAATATATTTTTAAAATATTGCTTTTCTGAATGTTGACTTTCTCCTTATGCTCTTGTATGAAAATCTTTCAAAGATTTTCTGTTCAATCATGTGTTTAACTTTCTTTTATATGTTTTTTATAATAACAAAACAAGTCAAAAACAAGTTTATGAAATTTTTAAAAACCTGCTTTGTTATCTAAACACAAATTATAATTCAATTAAAAAGTACCTTTAACAGAGTGGAAGTGTCATCATTATTTGGTCTTTATTTTCAAATGGAAAATTCTTTGTCTTCAGCTTTCAAAAGTTTGATTTTGACATATTTAATGTGGATTTCTTTGGGTTTATACCTTTTGGGTTTTATTCAGCTTTCTGGAATCTAATGGTTTATGCACTTAACCAAATTTGGGGAATTTTTAGTCATTATTTCTTTGAATAGTTTTTCAGCCCTGTGCTCTTTTTTTCCCTTACCTGGGATGTTAATAACGTGAATATTAAATCTGTTTAAATCATTCTGCAGGTCACCAAAACTGTTAATTATTTTTTCTTTATTGGTCAGATCAGGTAATCTCTATTGTTCTGTCAAGCTCATGGTTTGTTCCTCGTCATAATCAATCTACTAGTAAGCTGACCCAGAGAGATTTTATTTTTTATATCTATATTTTTACAGGTTTTATAGTTTCTTTTTGTTTATCAAAAATGTATACCATTTTTTGGCTGAGGTTTTTAATACTTTTTATTTATTATAAGAGTGTATAATTATTCCTTGAAGCAAATTAATGATTTCTACTTTCAAAGTCTTATCAAATAGTTCCAATATCTGAGCTATATCATTGTGGGCATCTTTTAATTGTCTTTTCAATCAGATTGTGATTGTTCTGCTTGTTAGAATGATCTGTGATTGTGGATTGTATCCAGGACTTCTGGGCTATGTGGTGGGATCCTGGATCCTATTTCATCTTCTTTCCCTGCAGGCAGGCACCCTGATCAGCTGGAGCCGCAGGTCTGGGCAGAGGTGGGTGTTCAGGTTCCCCCTGGGCCCACTGATGCTGCGTCTGCAAAGGCAGAGAGCAGTACTGAGCCTCCTTGCAGCTGCTGGGTGGGGATAGCAACTCATCTCCCTGCTGACTCCACTGAAACTACCAGGGAAGCAGTGCCAACTAGCACTGTCTCCCACCTCCTCACCTCCTCCTACTGCCTCACGGTGACAGGTGACAGTAGGGTGAAGTTCATTTCCATGCTGGCTACCCTGACAGTGGCGGATGAGACAGGGGGCTGCTAAATAGCACTAACTTGCACTGCCTTATTCCACCGTGTTGCTGCCTTTTGGCCCAACTACTAAGGACAACTGCTGGTGGGGGTGAGGTGGGGGTGAAAACTTTGACTCCATGCTCCACCCCTAACACCAGGGTGGGGAGAGGAAAGTTTCTCCATTGGCATTTAGATGGAATAGAGCAGGTGTTGACAGTCCTGGCGCTGTAGCTCAGTTGAGAAGAGCACCATCCTAATAGGCCAAGGTTGCAGGTTCAGGGCACATACAATAATCAACTAATGAATGCATAAATAAGTGGAACAACAAATCAATGTCTCTCTCTCTTTTATAATAAAATTTTCTTGGTCAGTAATGCAGTGTTTAGAGTTCCTTTTTCTCAACTATCATGCTGGGTAGGGTGAGTTGTTTTAACCCATACTGTCTTTGTCAACTTTAGAAATTGTAAATTCTGCACCCTCTATGACAATTCTTCCCTCCTAACAAATATCAAAAGGCATCCCCTTTCTCATGTTCCTAGAAAAGGACTTTGCCCCTGTCTTTGACTAGTATCTGTCTACATAGTTATTTCTTGGTATAGTAAAAGTAGATTAATAATGGGAATGGATTCACCTATAAGGCAGACAGGGACCAATATTTTCACGTGGATATTAAAGAAATCCTGAGACTCTTAGTCTCAGAAGGTTTATACCAAAGCAGCTCAGCTGTTTTTCCATCACCAGCAGCATGGATTGATTTTAAAGCACCTTTTTTCGGATGGTATTTGAACTGCTGAGCCGGTAGGTGAAGGGGCTATGGCTGTGCAGTTCCAAGGATATATTGGCTAACCATATAGCCATGCATTGTATCTTCAAGGAATGGGTACATATTTTTATATAAATACATTGACATAACATATATATACATATACACATATATGTATGTATGCTGCTATATCCCTACATGCATTAATTTACATATGAAGATATGTGATGAATATGTAATGACATTATATATATGTTTTATGTACTCATATAGAATGTGCCATTGCCTATGAGTTATACCCATAAGCAGCCTCTCTTTTATTTTTAAAGAACAGTGTTCCTGCAAGCCTAACTTAGCAAACCATTAGTTATCAATGTTTTAAAAAAGTGGAAATATATTTGAAATTGCATTTAGCCAATTCACTCTCATTAGCAGAAGGATTCTCCATTGTGTAATGGGACTAAGCTGGTGCTAGGAAGCAGCAAGGTGGTAGTTAATTCTTCCATTACCACTCCTGACTCCAGGCAGCGAGGAGATCTCCCCGAAGGTCACACTTCTCATTTGGAAATGGTTTTGCTGGGCCTCTGACAGACTGTATTATCTCTACAATCCTTTCCAGCTCTCAAGTTTTTCAAAAGATAAACTTTTGTATACTAATTTTTAGAGGTACAAGAAATGAAATATGATTCAAGTCAGGCAAACACAAACAAAATTATATGTTTAGGAAGAGGAAGAATGAGTGTTTAGCAGCATCTCACCCAGTATATTTGGCTTTCCTTGGACACACGAGCATTTATGATCGAATTCTTCCTGACCATGGCCTTCTGACTGCCACAGCTGCGCCTTCTCTGAGCCCTCTCACTGTGGTGGGTGGCCTGCTGTTTAGCTTTCGAAGGCCCCACATAGGCTCCTGCTAATACTTCAGACCTGTCCTTCACACTGGAGCCGTATCTCTCTAATGAATGCCTGTTCACTATCAGAGCGCGGTGCCCAGGGAGAACCAGGCCTCTTGATCCTTGCCTTCTGAACATCTACTTACTGGCTCTCAGGGTCCGCCGCTCTGTGGGGTAGTCAGCCTGGTATTGTGCTCTCTCCAGGAATCCCGGGCTCAAACAGCGCCTGTAGCCGCTAGCTGCTATGGTGATAGATGGCCTCAAGCTGCTTTGACTGGTCCAGACTTCAGGAGTACGAATTTCTGGAAGTCTGGACTTGCCCCTTCCACGCTCTAACCACAGTGTGCCGTCCACTCTCTCTGGGCACCTATCTCTAATGAGGTTTTTCCCAACACCGTGGCTCCTTTCCTGTCCTGTCTAGGCCTCTTTATGCTCATCCAGGCCGGGCCAGAGAGCAGCCGTGATTTTAGTGCCCCGCTAAGGCACCTATTCCAGTCTCATCCCTTCCTTTAATAAGAACAGAAAATGCGTGAAAGCAATGCATTATACTCCTTTCTTATTACATCTTGATCTATTGGTGCAATGCCCTGGTATTTTTCTCCCAATCAGGACAGGCATTTAGCTCCATTAGTAAGCTAATCAGATGCTGTCTCTTGCCCTCAGAAAGGAATCTAAATGCACAGCTTATCCTAAAAGCCTTTGTGAGAGTAGAATTTTAAGGAAATTCAAGGAAATGGCTAGATAACAACCCTATAGAAAGAGACATAGATAACCCTAATAGATAAAGATAAGAGAGGAAAAAGGAGAGAGCTGACAGAAAGTTCTTAGCTCTCTGCTGTACATGTACCATTTTTTAACATAGCCCACTCTGGATTTGATCATTAATTGAATCTTTTTTTTCTGTTTAATTCTTAAAATTTAAATCTGTTACATTTAACTAGTATATTGGTATTTTGTTTGAGTTTACTTTTAATGCAAAACTACCAATGTATATACATTGCATTTAATACAAGACTACACTATATAGCTGACTGGTGAAATAAGTTTTATTCAAAAGTAAGTACTTAGGGTAGAACTGAAGGACCTAATGCTTATTTTGTGGTCCAGGAAAACTCCTCTCTCCGCTCACAAAACCAAAGCTGAGATGAATTGTAAAATAGAACTCAAAGGAGAAGATAGCATTGGGCAGTCCCAAGACTTCTCGAAAGAAGGCCTCTGGAATCAACTATTCACCATGAAGTCATTTACTCAGGACTGAGATACAGGACACCTGACGGTTATCTGTGCGTATTAGACACTGTATGATCACAGGTGAATAAGCATCAAATATCTAATAGCATTTAAAAACTAACCTGTCTTGTATGGAGGGACTAGAGCAGCCAGTTCAGGCAGCTGGCAGGACAGGAGCATACACAGAGTAAGACTCTGTCTTATTGAATACTAGAGGCCCGATGCACGAAATATGTGCAAGAGGCTCGGCCCCCGCAGCCCTGGCTGCCTCTTGGCCCTGCCCACCTACCCCCTCCCCCCCCACCCCCCCCCCGCCCACTGATGGTTCCAGAAGGTCCCTCCACTGTCCAGTCTAATTAGCATTTTAGCTCTTTATTATATAGGATGCTCTGCATAATGTTTGACTAAATTTTATTTCAAGTGTTTGTAAATTGGTTCATGAGTGAGATTGGTCTGGCGTCCTCTTTATTTTCCTTCCATTTGGATGAGGCAAGGGGCTATGTTGCAGATGGAGTGTGTCTTTTATCACCGTGTGGTATTAATATTTTTCCATGTTCATAAAAAGTCGGAAGCTCTCTTTGTTCTATACTCCAGAGAATTTCAAATAGCTTTGAAATTAACTCTTTCTTAATGAATAGCTCTGGGAAACAGTTCATCTTTTGAGTACAGGTCTTTGACAAATCTGTTCCTTTGATGGCATGATTCAGTTCAGATTATCTGTCTCTTCTGTGATTGGTGGTGGCAGTTTTTATTTTTTTTAAATATAATGATATGTCCTTCAGGTTTTCAAATGTGTTGGCATGGAATGGAGAAAATTAGTCACACAAGACTTAGTTAACATTTCCCATATCTGTGTTTATGTTTATTATCAGTGTGTATGTCATGTGTTTGTGTGCGATCAATTATCCCCTTGTTTAGTTTCAAAAATGAGTTATACATTTTATTGTTCGGTTTCAGTTTTTACGTTAATTTTGTAATTTTCAATATATTTAGTAGCGCAATTAACCCACCTATTTTCACTCTTTTTATTTCCATTAATGTATATTAGGCCATGAGTTTTCTTCCTTAAAAGTTTTAACTTCATTCAATAAATGTAAAGAGGAATTTTAATTACTTTCAAAGTATTCATTACACACACAAACATAATTATTATACATTATAATGTATATATGATACAGTATATTAAATATGTTTTATAATATACTAGAGGCCCAGTGCACAAAATTCTGCACTTGGGGGGGTGGTCCCCTCAGCCCAGATTGTAAGAGGGCACAGGCCAGGCTGAGAGACCCCACTGGTGCATGATCGGGGCCAGGGAAGGACATGGGAGGTTTGCCAGCTGGGGAAGGACCACAGTAGGGCTCCAGGGCCTGTCCGGCCTGTCTCATTCAGTCCCAATTGGTGGGACCCCAGCAACAAGCTAACCTACTGGTTGAAGCGTCTGCTCCCTGGTGGTTAGTGCTCATCATAACAAGTGGTTGAGCAGTCTTAGCATCTCATTAGTATATTACACTTAGATTGGTTGAATGGCCAACTGGACAACTGGACACTTAATATATTAGGCTTTTATTATATAGGATACTATATATATATTCTCAAAATGAGCAAAAGATATTAATAGACATTTCACTAACAAAAATATAAAAATGGTTATGTTGTGATTCATGAGATATATATATTTGGTCTTCCTCCACATTCTGGAATTTCCTAAGTGAGCAGAACTAAAAGGTGTCTTTTATGTTAATTATGTGACTTTTGGAAAGCTGTTAGGTACCTAAGAATGGGATTGGTTGCCAAGGGACCTAATCACATGATTAGTGAGTTGGAACCTTCAGATGGGTTGGAGTTCAATGACCTAAGGGCAATGATTTAATCAATCACACCTATGTAAAAAATGTCAAAATAATGGGGTACTGAGAACTTCCAGTTTGGAGAGGTGGGGAGATTGGTACAACCAGAGAAACAGAGAATAAGCCCCACAACGCTTCCCACATACCTTGCCATAGCACCTCTTTCACATGGCTGTTCTTGAGCTATAGTTTTTTATAATAAACCAGTAAGCCAGTAAGTAAGATGTTTCTCTGAGTATTTTGAGCTGCTCTAGCAAGTTAAAGGAACTTGAAAAAAGGTTTTCTAGAACTTCCTGTGTGTAGCCCTTGGTCAGAAGCACAGGTGACAACCTGGACTTGATTTGGCCTCTGAAGTGTGGGGCTGGGGCGGGGAGTCTCCTAAGACTGAGTCTTAAATTGTGCCATCTGGTGCTATCTATAGGTAGGCAGTGTAAGAACTGAGTTAATTGCTTCCTGTTGTTGGAAACACACACACATATATATATATATATATATATATATATATATATATATATATATTTGAGCTAATAAGTACACGATGACATGGTCATTGGAGAAATACAAATTAAATCTAAAGTGAGAGACCAATGCATGCCCACTAGATCAGCTACAGAAAATAAGACCAACAATAACAAACACTGGTGACAACATGAAGAAATAGAACACTTCATACAACCACATTGGAAAACAGTTTGGCAGTTTCTCAAAAAGTTAGACATAAACTATCATAGGATACAAAACTCTTCGAGATATAGATATATATATATATGTATGAAAGCATATGGCCACTAAAAGACTTGCCCGTGAATGCTCAATGCAGCCTTATTCATTATAGCTGTGAACCTCAAGATGTGAACCCTGAGAAGATTTTATCTGCTGAGATGGCTCCCCATGGTCAACCAAGGACCCAAATTTTATGAATAATAAGAGCCTAATGGCCCTTTTGCAGGAATGGCTCCTTGGGTGCTCTGTATACTAGAAGAACCTCAGCGTGAACTCCCAGCTGCCTGCACTATACCTCATTTGTTTACACCTTCTGAGTCAACCACTGCAGGAAAGCCCTGGTTTCCATCTTTCTGCCAAAGGACAAAGACCTGCCTTTTCAAATCCAAATGCACAATTTGGATACCTCATTTACATAAAATAAACCTAGTTGAGAACCTGGGTGGGAACTTTCATTGTAAAAGGCAGCATCTCTTTGATCTCAGTGGAAAACAATTTAGATTGCGACTTGAACCTGTGTCCTGAGCTGCAGCATCTTTTTTGCTCAAGTAAATGCTTTTTATTCTTTATTGAAGTGTAATATTAATTTTGCTTTACATAACCAAAAAGTGGAAACAACCAAAATATCATCAAGTGATGAATGAATAGATTAAGAATAGTATATCCACAATTTAGGATACTATCTATTATAATAAAAGCACTAGTGGCCCGGTGCACGAAATTCGTGCACGTTAAAAGGGAATTAATTAGAAGAAATATTTTAATATTACTATTTGCCCTTTCTCTATAATAGAAGTGTCAGAGATGAAAGAAAATTAGTAAAATGTATATAAAATCTCCCTCCTGTCAGAATCTAGGATGCCTCGCAGGACCTAGTGTCAAGTCCCTGCCCACCAGCCGCATGCACTTCAAAAACGCAGGAGACCCAGACCTGGCCAGCCCCACCCGCATTGGGTGAGACCCAGACCCAGCTGGCCACACCCCTGTCAAGCCTTGCTGGGCGGGGGACACAGCCTAAGGTCTCCCGGCACGGCGCAGGGGCAGGGTGAGCAGCCTGAGGTCCCCCATCAAGCCCTGCCAGGTGGGGGCTGTGGTCTGAGGTCCCCATCAAGCTCCGCAATTCGAGGGGTGTGGCCTGAGGTCACTATCAAGCCCCACCGGCAGGGGGTACAGCCTGCAGCCCCCCATCAAGCCCAGCCCCCCTGCAGTGTCACATCAGCACTGAACAGGGATGCACGCAGGCAGTGTGACTTTAGTGCTGGGGGCAGAAATCCCTGCCCCCATCCCCGCCCACAGACTGGTGGTGACTGGGACACCATTACGGACAAATTAGCATATTACTTCTTTATATGTATAGATAATATGCAAATCAACAAAATGGCCGAACAGTGGAACGACCATCCAGACTATCACGCTATGACACCCACTGGCGCCAGGCCAGCCAAGGCAGTGCGATGCGATTGGTTGTGGGCTTGGACATCTCCCCATGATTGCCCTGCAGAGGGAGGCCCAGGCTACCTAGCCAGCAGCACTGCAGTGGGTGGGCAGGGCCTCCCTCTGCAGGGCAATCGATCACGGGACTCCTGAACTGTATAAGGGCACAGGCCAGGCTGAGGGACCCCTCCAGTACACAAATTTCATGCACAGGGCCTCTAGTTCAGTAATAAAAAGCAAGGAATTTCTGGGCATGCTAGGACATGAATTAACTTCAGAAAACATTATATTAAATATCAGAAGCTAGACAAAGGAGACTACGCATGTTGGATGGTCCCATTCATATAACATACCCAGCAAAGCCCTAGCTGGTTTGGCTAAATGGATAGAGCATCAACCTGGGGACTGAAGGGTCCTGGGTTCGATTCCAGTCAAGGGCAAATGCTCAGGTTCAGGTTGCAGGCTCAGTCCCCAGTAGGGGGCATACAGGAGGCAGCTGATCAACGATTCTCTGTCATCATTAATGTTTCTATCTCTCTCTTCCTTTCTGAAATAAATAAAAATATTTTTAAAAACACCATGAAAATAATTCAAAAATAAGGTAAAATTTCCAACAAAGGCAATTTTATAGAGATAGTAAACTAATGGATGCCTGGGGCTGGAGGTGGGAAGGGGAGATAGATTAAATTGAGCTGAACTGTAAATGGGCATGAGAAATCCTTGTAGGGGATAAAAATGTTCTAAAACTAATTTATGGTGGTGGTTGCACCTATTGATAAAGTTGCACAGTTGAAATAGGTTAATTTTAAGATATTTAAAATATATCTCAATAAAATCATTACATAAAATGTTTACACACATATAGTTTTTAAATTTATACACTGTTGCTTTTCATAGTTCCCTACATAATTTTATGCTGTCTTATATCAAATCATAGGACAGGGGTGGGCAACCCCTGACAGGCGTGCCAAACATGGCACGCCAGTAACTAACTTTTGCTGACACGTGAAACCCTCTCTTATAATCTTCCATTTACAATTTTTTTCTTAATATCGACTTTTTTATTTTTCAGATAAATTCAGTGTAGGTGCATCTTAGATAAATAAATAATTTTACATAATAAGTTATCTTAAAGACCATAGACATGGATTGACGAGAGAGGGGAAGAGCAATTTCAATGGTGTTAAAAACGAACTATTGAGGACTTGGAGTGCCATTCCAGAAATTTTTTTCTGTTTAAAAAACTTTGCAACAGCCTTACTCTCCATGTTTTCATCCACATATGGTTGTGAATCTTTGTTCTCAGTGATGAATTTTGTTAAGTCTCATAATAGGAGTAGCCTGACGGATGAAAGTAGTAGCTCATACATATCTCTAAAGGTCACGAAATATAAACCTGATGTAAAATCTCTGTCTTCAGTGATGCAGCAGCAAAAGTCCCAATGATAATATCAAATGGAGTCATAAAGTTTTCTGTCAGACTATCAGTGTACATGTATACATTAAAAAATAAATGTATTTTTCATCATCATATACTGTGTTTTTGTTGCTCAAATGAATTCAAGGTTCTTCACATACATACACCTTAAGAGATATCAAGTAGGCGTAACAAGTTCTCAAAAAATTAGGGTTGGCACACAGAAGAATTTTGAGTCAGAGATTTTGCTGGTTTTGGCACGCACTCACAAAAAGGTTGCATACCCCTGTCATAGGATATAGTTTATATTAGCTTGACTTTTCAAAACTGATTAAAGTGTTTTTGTGACATTACATATGCCAATATTTGGAAAGTTCATAGCATTTAAAAAAGAATATTTTCTATGATCAGTGTTCATAATTTGAAAAAAATTACTACTATATATTGATGGTATTAGACATTTTACATATTCACTCTTGTTTTAATTTAATTTAGCATAAAATAGACAAGAAAAAATCAAATCTGTTACAAATGTGTAACATTTCTCCTAGAATTTCCTGATGATTTAGTTCTATGACTATTATTTAATGAATGTATATTCCCTTTACCTTCATCATAAATTGTATTATTTTTATTATTATTATTATTATTATTATTATTATTTTGGATTTCCATTGCTAAATCCCACTATTTTGTTTTTATTTGCATATTTCTAAGGTTCTATACAGTATTCATTTTTTTTCTATATCTGGCTTTTCTGAGATATGTTGTATTGACTGTATTTTTGTATACAATGTATTATTAGGTTTTGTTCTTGGATCCAATAGAAAATCTTTTACTTTAAATGGTTGAGTTAAGCCCATTTACATTTATTTAAATAATACATATGCTTGGTTAATTGTCATTTATTTTCCCCCCCTGCTTCCTTTTAATCTTTCATTCAATAAACAATGTTTGTTTTCTTTTATGTATGATTGTATTCTCTCCTGATTATCTGGAATGTTTATACATCATCTTCTAGTTTTCTTTATAGCCATTACTTCTAGCAGTGTACTTAGTTATCCAAATCATTGGACAGGCTCTATTGACTTCCTCTTCTACTTATGTCCCAACCACTGCTTATTTTGTGTCAATCAGAACAGACTAGGCTATACTGCAGTGAAAAAGAACAACATTTCAGTGACTTGTCACAACAAAGCTGACTTCTTGCTCAGAGTGCTCTGCAGCCTGGGCTTCTCCCCAGAGCAGCTGTTCCTGTGGCAGCTCAGATCCCAGGCTGCTTGGACCTTGTGGCACCTACCTCGCCACACAGTGGTTCGGGGCCACTCTGCAGGGAGGGGAGCTGAGTTCCTGCTGCAGGAACCAGTGCATCAGTCCAGCAGTCATTTCTGTTGACATCCCTTTTGCCATAAACTAAGTTCTAGGAAGGAGAAAGTATTCCTTGTAGGCACCAAGAATGAAAAGTGAGTGAGATATAAGTAGTACTTATAATACTTAATACATGATTCCAAATATCTTATTTTGTTTGACATATATATATATATATATATATATATATGTATGTATATAGTCATTCTATTAATACTTTGATCGCTTTGGTATGATACTTGATCATAAAATGATTACTGATTATAAAATATAAGAAAACTGGACTATTTATTCTCTTATTTACCTTCTGTCCCCTCTAGTCTTATCTCTATGATTTATAGCATTTTTACAAGGTCAGAGGTTATAAAATTCCTCACTGTCTTTTGAAACCTCTGAGGGAGCATGGTCTCTGTTTTACAAATGTGTGGCCTTGACCCTCACTTCCCACACTCTATGTAAAAGAGTGTAATAATATTTTACATGACAAAAGTCTCATGAAAATAAAATGCAGTAACATCTTAAAATGCTGAAAACATTTCTAACAAATAGTAAGCCCTGCAGAAATGTTATATGTAAAACCCCAAACGTTAGTAAAAGTTCATAAATAAATGAGTGAAGTTTTCTATTAACATGTTTTAGAATAAGGGAAAATGTATCAAAATAAACACCACCCCTCAACATATACACATTGTTTACATCACAAAAAGGATACAAACTTTTAAAAATATGTAGGAAATAATGAGTATATCAAGATAACTTAAAATATATGGCAGTCTAAAATTAAATGAATTAAAGTAACTTCGATCAGCAGATGGTCTTAAATGGCAAACGATGTCAACTGACACAGAAAAAGTAGTAGTTGAACACATAGCTGAATATGTATGAGTTAAAAAGTAAAGGAACCCAATTTATGAAAGTGTCTATAGCCGAGAAGAAAAATGTGTTTTTTTTTAAATGTAGATAATAACTTGTGAAATTTGACTAATTCTCTGTGTAGCCCAAGCAGCTCATGCAGATCAAACTGTCTTGGAGTTTCTCAAATCAATGTACACTAAGGCCAGGCCCTGGATTATAATTGTTGTGGGTTTGCTTGAAACTTTTATAATATTACCTTCTTGCACAACAGGAACCTGTGCAAAGGGCCCAGTGGCCTGACCTATAAGCAACTTTGGGAATTTTTCTGACCATCATGTCCTACTTCTGAACCATCCACACCACAGCTGAGGAGGAGCAGGGGAAGGATGCTCAATACATGAGAAAAAGGTTACAAGTGAATATTTTAAAAAAAGAAACGTGCAAAGTGTAGCTGAGTCTGCTATTTCTCCCCTAATATTTATTATTTTTCTTTTATATCAATAAAAACTTTAGGTGGATACATGGGTCCCCAGTGAAAGATGACATTTCTCAAGATGACCTGTAGCTAAATGTGGTCATATGTCTTCACTTCTGTTCCATTGCAAAGAAAGGAAGTTATGTCATGTGTACAATTTCTAGGCAGTGCCTTATCATGAATAACCACATTCCCATTTCTTCTATCTGTAGCTGGAATGGGGCTGAAATGGCAGCAGCTGGGATAAACATTTCAGACCAGGAAATGGAAGCTAGATATTAAGGGTGACTAGCAACAAGGTGATTGTGTCTGGGCCCCTATGACTGCATAGAGCAAAGCCTCGAAAACACAGGAACTCAGGCATAAGAGAGAATAAATAAAGAACTTTTACAAAGATTAAGCTCTTGTGAAGTAAGATTATTTTTAAAAATTCTTTATTGTTTAAAGTATTATGTATAGTATTACATATGTCTCCTTTTCCCCCCATTGACCTCACCCGGCCACCCCCACCCCCCAGCACACGTCCTCACCCCCCAAGTGTCTGTGTCCATTGGTTATGCTTATATGCATGCATACAAGTCCTTTGGTTGATCTCTTACCTCCCCTACGCCACCTTCCCTCTGAGGTTTGACGGTCTGTTCGATGCTTCTCTGTCTCAGGATCTATTTATGTTCATCAGTTTATTTTGTGTATTATATTCCACAAATGAGTGAGATCATGTGATATTCATCTTTCTCTGACTGGCTTATTTCGCTTAGCATAATGTTCTCCAGATCCATCTATGCTGTTGAAAATGATAAAAGTTCCTTCTTTTTTACAGCAGCATAGTATTCCATTGTGTAGATGTACCACCATTTTTCAATTCACTCATGTGATGATGGACCCTTAGGCTATATCCAAATCTTAGCTATTGTAAATTGTGCTGCTATGAACATAGGGGTGCATATGTCCTTTCTGATTGATGTTTCTGATTTCTTGGGATATATTTCTAGAATTGGGATTACTGGGTCGAATGGAAGTTCCATTTTTAGCTTTTTGAGGAAATTCCATACTGTTTTCCACAGTGGCTGCACCAGTCTGCATTCCCACCAGCAGTGCCTGCAGGTTCCTTTTTCTCTGCATCCTCGCAAACTTGTCATTTGTTGATTTGTTGATGATAGCCTTTCTGACAGGTGTGAGATGGTACTGCATTGTCCTTTTTATTTGCATCTCTCAGATGATTAGTGACTTTGAGCACGTTTTCATATGTCTATTGGCTTTCTGAATGTCTTCTTTTGAAAACTATCTATTTAGGTCTGTTGCCCATTTTTCGATTGGATCGTTTATCTTCCTTTTGTTAAGTTGTATGAGTTCCCTATAAATGTTGGAGATTAAACCCTTATCTGAGATAGCATTGGCAACTATGTTCTTCCAAGCAGTGAGCTTTCTTATTCTTTTGTTGATGGTTTCTTTTGCTGTGCAGAAGCTTTTTATCTTGATGTAATCCCATTTGTTTATTTTCTCTTCAGTTTCCATTGCCCTAGGAGCTGTATCAGTGAAAATATTGCTACAACATATGTCTGATATTTTGCTGCCTATGGATTCCTCTAAGATTTTTATGGTTTCCTATATTATGGTTAAGTCCTGTATCCATTTTGAGTTTATTTTAGTGTATGGTATAAGTTGGTGGTCTAGTTTCATTCTTTTGCATGTATCTGTCCAATTTTCCCAACACCATTTATTGAAGAGACTGTCTTGACTCCATTGTATGCTCTTGCCTCCTTGTCAAATATTAATTGAGCATAGTGGTTTGGGTTGATTTCTGGGTTCTCTGTTCTGTTCCATGGGTCTATATGTCTGTTCTTGTGCTAGTACCAGGCAGTTTTGAGAACAGTGGCTTTGTAATATAGCTTATATCTGGTATTGTGATCCTTCCAACTTTGTTCTTCTTTCTCAAGATTGCGGTGGCTATTTGGGATCATTTTTTGTTCCATATGAATTTTTGGAGAGTTTGTTCTAGGTCTGTGAAATATGCCATTGGTATTTTAATAGGGATTGCATTAAATCTACAGATTGCTTTGGGTAAATGGACATTTTAATGATGTTGATTCTACCAATCCATGAACACGGTATAATCTTCCATTTGTTTACTAGTATGTCTTCCTCTATCTCTTTTTTCAATGTCCTGTGCTTTTCTGAGTACAGGTCTTTTACCTCCTTCGTTAAGTTTATTCCTAGGTATCTTAATTTTTTTTGCTGCAATGGTAAATGGGATTGGGTTTTTTTTGTTTGTTTGTTTGTTTGTTTGTTTCTCTTTCTGTGAGTTCATTATTGGTGTATAAAAAAGCCATAGATTTCTGGATGTTAATTTTATATCCTGCTACATTGCTGAATTAATTTATTAAATCTAGTAGTTTTTTTATGTACAATATAATATCATCTTAAAATAATAACTGTTTAACTTCTTCTTAAACCAATATTCTAATTATTACCACCAGATTTTGCAGAAATTGGTAAATTATTTAAAAATAATTATCTATGATAAGGAAAACAAAGTCTTCAGATAGATAAGCAAGATAAAACATGTCCACAAAGGAAGTACAAACACCCTGGCTTCAGAATTAAATGATTGCGGAGTACCTTCTTCAACTACTTTTGTCCAAAAGATGATTGAAATATTTTATAACCAGCAAAATCGTTGTTTTATATATGAAAGGAATTAAAAAACATTCTCAGCTGGGATAAGGCTAAGAAATACAAGATCTACATTACTCCACCAATAGGCTTTTTAAAAATTAAATATATACTTACTGTTATGTGACTATGAATTGTGTCACCCCTCAAATTCTTACGTGGAAGTCCTAACCCCTGGCACCTCAGAAAGTGACTTTATTTGGAAATTGGATCATTAAATATATATTTATTTGAGAGGAGTAGTGTGGGCCCCTAATCTGATATGACTGGTATTCTTATAAAAGGGACATTTGAACACAGACACAAATATTAGAACAACACTGTAGAAAATTAAGGGGCAGAGATTGTAGTGATGCACCGGAGGCTAAAGAAGGCAATGGATTGCCAGCAAATAACCAGAAGGTCAGAGAGACGTGGACCAGATCCTTCACCCATTTCAGCCAGCCCTGCCAGCACCTTGGTCTCTAGCTCTTAGCCTTTCAGTGGTTCTCAACCTGTGGGTTGCGACCCCTTTGGGGGTCGAATGACCCTTTCACAGGGGTCGCCTAAGACCATCCGAAAACACGTATATAATTACATATTGTTTTTGTGATTAATCACTATGCTTTAATTATGTTCAATTTGTAACAATGAAAATATATCCTGCATATCAGATATTTACATTACGATTCATAACAGTAGCAAAATTACAGTTATGAAGTATCAACGAAAATAATTTTATGGTTGGGGGGTCACCACAACATGAGGAACTGTATTAAAGGGCCGCGGCATTAGGAAGGTTGAGAACCACTGCTCTAGACCCATAGGCAACAATTGTCTCTTGTTGAAGACACCCAGGATGTGGTATCTCGTTACAGCAGCCCTAGCAAACCAAAATACTTCCTCAGTTGGGATAGCAAAAAAGTAAAGAACTAACGAATGGAAAGCCCATCACATAAAAGGACTAATTAAAAATATTGAACCCAGTTCAACATGGCAATAATCTCTAAATGATTATTTCAAATATAGTTACAAGACAGAATGTGAATGTCCAAATGTTATCTAAAGGATTAATAATGTACAACACAATGGGCACCCATGTGAATGATAAGTCAAATACCTTTGTCAAAGTCAATTTCCTTTGAAATGTCTGTCCTTAACTCAGAAGTCTTCCTCCATAAGTTCATGAACATAGAAATGTGAATTTCTTTTTCATGAGCATGAGTAATCCCACATACAAAACTGGAATGCATTTACTCAGTAATAAACTCATGGTCAGTGGAAATGACTTTGATTCTTAAAAAAATGGAGAAATTAATAAATTAGTCATGTGACCATTATGATCTTTAGTTCTACTTCAGAACTTTAATATATTTTTATTGATTTCAGAGAGGAAGGGAGAGAGAGAGAGAGATAGAAACATCAATGATGCGAAAGAATCATTGATCAGCTGCCTCTTGCACAACCCCTACTGGGGAACAAGCCCGCAACCCAGGCATGTGCCCTTGGCCGGAATCTAACCTGGGACCCTTCAGTCCTCAGGCTGAGGTTCTATCCACTGAGCCAAACCGGCTAGGGCTTCAGAACTTTAAATGTAAAGCCTTAAAATGTAAATGTTGGGCTTTGAAATTATTTTTAAAGGATAATGTATAACTGAATGGACAGACATTTTATTCATACCTGATTTAAATAGCAGCTTTAACAGTTATTCAACAAAGTTTTGCATATAATCATTACTACACTGATGCTTTTAAAGGCTTACTGAATACCACCTAAATAAATAAAAAGAGGTGTTGGAATTCAATTCCAATATTTAGCTCATTCCACACAATGTGTTTCTCTGCCTAAAATAGGGTTTAGTTGAACTGGAAAAAAAAACACAAAAACATTTTGTTCACTTTACAGAAATATTTTATTTCATGTATATATTTATTATAAAAAACAAATAAAACACATAGTTAAGTTATTTCCTCTCACCTGTTTATTTATTTTTCATGAAGCAATTTATTTCTTTGTTCAGGTTTAGCTTCAACTCTTGAGTTTGATTTCTTTGATATTCTTTCAAATGTAAGTAAATTCTCCTGGCATTCCCTAGTGACTGAGTAACTTATTTCTGCAGTAGCAATATTTTGTTTTTCTACTACTTTCAGGCAGTAACCTGAGCCTATTCAACTGAGTCTGCTCCGAATTTAAGTACTGCATAAATTTCAACTTTTTATAAGCCTAAAAGGTTCAGATTTTTTTTTTCCTTTTGTGGCCTCTCAGGAATTCTAAAAACCCCAAACTTAGAATCATTTTATGCTTTAAACAAAAAGCTTGGCAGGGTTTTCAAAATGTTGGTAAAACAAAATGTTAAAATATCGACTGAGCAAGTTTTGTTCAAGACCAAATGACAACATAACATAAAACAAATTTTTAAAAATATAAATTTTTTTAATGGATCATAATGTCACTTCCAATAGGATTGTCTAAACTAAGTTAATAAACGTTTTACTTGTGCTTCTATGAATGTTATTTTCTAAAAAGTTGTTATGGGAGAAAGTAATGTTTATTTGGCAGTTATGACAAAATAACCCGTTCACACCTTTGTCTCTATATTGGTCATTTTTATTTAATGAATGTAATAATTCCTGTTTCGAGATTATTAATTTTTAAGTGGTGAAGTTACTCCCTCTAAGAAGTGGAAAGTGTTTGTTTTCAAAGGAAGGCTTCTTTTAAGAAAAAAAGAGTGATGAATTTTGCTTCCTGTTTAAAAGAAACACCTTCATTTCCTATTAACACACAATTGAAATATTCTAGTGATGTTTATGATATTGACTGAGTGGATGATTAGGTTTATTATCCCATTTTACTGAAAGAAAACCCAGGTGCAGGATGTTCATGTTCTGACTGTTAATTAGAAATAAATGATATTTTTTATCTTTGTATCACAACATTCCTCGATTTCTATTACTTTGTTTTAGTTTAGTTATACTTAATTGGTCAATACATTAATTGTATTTATTTATTAAAAGCTAGACTTACATTTTCACTTAGATCCATTTAAACACTTAACTATTTGATTTCAGACAAAAGTAAAAATATCTAACTGTAAATTCATATTTCTATTATTTTGTGCTTCTAAAAGTTGTCAAATCAAAATTCTCAAAATATGAATTATCACAAAACCTTTATTTGGATACATTTATTGTCTTTAAATATCACAAAAACATTTTTGTTATACAACAATAACATAGACGTATTGATGAGTGAAAAAAAGAAATATGAGTAAATATACATGTTTTTCTTATCTCTTGATGAACTATAACCACTGAAAATATTTTAATATAAAAGTTTTTATTTATTTGTTTCCTATAGCAACAAAAGCCAAAATTCAACATTTTCTTTGTGTTGTGTATTGTATTATATAAACTAGAAATAATAATACATGTTCGTGACTAATAACCTCATTTAAAAATTAAAAATTTGGTTGATTTTTACTGTGCTTTATAAAATCTTATTTTAATAGTAAAACAGATACATATTCATCTGAAAATGTACCTGATTCTTATATATTGCAATGAATTTTTTAGATTCTTAGGTGTGCTCATGCCAATGCACAGGCCCAGATGCACTTAAATCACTGGAATTTCAGAGAAATCACCAAACATTGTTAAGATGGGTTTTCTCCTATGTGTTTCCACATCCTTGTTAATTATGTGCTCATATTGTTTCATAATCTCAAACATTTTGTGAGCAAAGACTGGCATTAAGAAATCACCTGTTCCTAATTTACTCCTGACCTAAAACTAGAGCACAATGTTCTATTTGTAATATCAGGGCAGTTGGTTGATGTAAAAAAAAAAAACACAAAAAAAACCCCTGATATTAATTACTGAAAATTGTCATCAAATGGAAAAGAAAAATGAAGAGTCTTATGGAGGCTTAATCCTGATTACAGCTTAAGATTGCTCCCTCCATTAACACGACCGACACTCCCAAGGAGCAAAGTTTATAGGGGAACAAGTAACCAGATATTTTCTGGGGAAGATCTGTTTTCATTTTTTAAAGTTGTTTTATTTCTTTTCTTTCTGCCAGTGTAGCAATTGTTAACTTTTAAAATCTTGTGTAAAATATCTTTTCAAGGGTATTAAGAGAAAAAGCCTTCCTAATTATTAACATTTTTCATTTTTTTACTATGCATATAGCCAGTGGTTGTAAAACTGCAGCTACACAAATGCACTAACATAAATGTTTTAAATATAAATTTAACATGAAAAGATGGTATTAGCCAAGGTAAATAGTCACTAGATATACACATTTTAACCATGTGAATTGGATTAACTTCAAAGGATCAGAATGACATTTGGTAAATAATCACTGTCAGCACATTAGTGCGCTGGAAGCTTCGTATTTGGGGAAGAGATAATTCACCCATTTTGGTGAGCAATATTCTCACCAGAGAGTTGAATTACTGCCCAATCAAATCCGGGACCCTATATTCATGGGACACCTGGTTTGAGAAATGAAAGGCATTTCATAAACATTATTTTAGCTGCCTTCACAGCTCTAGATTCTGCATTAGTCACTCGTCCATTCCATTGCCTACTCATCAGTTCACTAAGTTTATAACAGCTTACCTCCCTGGGCAAACTAGGATATGGACTTTCACAAACGAAGTAGTAGAATGCAATCCTCATAAAGTATCACAGAATTTCAGCACATCTATTATTACCCTTACATCCTGAGCTCTTTGCAGACAATAGGTCAGAAAAACTAAAAGTCTTAAAAGCTTTTTTTTTTTCCCATCAATAAATACAAATAATACAATCTATACAAACATAAATTTGTATTTTCTAAGAAATGTTTCTAGTTAACTTTTGTACCAAATATTGGGTTTCACCTTCAAACCTTGGAGATTCAATCTCTTTACTCCATGGCTTCAAGGTGTTCATCTATAATTCAGTGTCACCATTTCCAGCTGAGAATATGATCAAGCATGAATCATGGAGAGAGCTTATGGTTAGAGAAAATGATATTCAAGTACTGGTCTTTCTTGGCATTCTTCTTCTAGATCAACAGTTATTTCCACAGTTGCTAGGGCTCTAATGCCTTTATTCGTGTATGATATCTGGGGGATGGCTAGGAGGGTTTGATATGCCTTTTATTGAGATGTAATTTACATACCATAAAATCTATCTGTTTTAGTTGTACAGTTTGTTGCATTTTAGTATATTTTTTGAATTGTGTAACTATACCACAGTCTAATTTTAGAAAATTATACATCATCCTGAAAGGAACATTGTGCTTGTTGACAACCACATACCATTTCTCCCCTCAGCACTGGGCAACCAGTAATCTCTTTGCCTCTTCTGTCCATTTCATACAATATGTGTTCCTTCCTGACTGTCTTCTTTCACTCAGCACGATCTTTATTAGGTTCATGCATGTTGTGACATGTATCACTACATTATTCCTTTATATTTGTATTTGTTCCTGTGGTTTTAAACATGATTTCATTACTTTTGTTTCTACCAGAAATAGCTCTGTATAGAGAAATATGTGATTTTTAAAATTTTATTTTTCAATTGCGGTTTACATTCAGTACTATTGTTTTAACTTTTCAGATGTACAGAATAGTGGTTAGACAATCATATACCTAACAAAGATGTATGTGTAAAAATTACCTCTTGGGCTACTTTTTTCATGGAACTGTCAACCTAAGATAAGTCTCACAAATTTCATAACTTTAAAAAATAAACATATAAAATCTCATGATGAGGACAGATAAAGGAACATTTAAATCAAGGAAATAACTTTTATAAAGCAGGGAGCAGGGGAATTATACAAAACAAACTTAGTTATAACTTTATTGAAAGTATTGTGACATTCGTATTAATTTTAACTTATCTTGATAAAAGGATTATATGAAGAAGATAACATATAGACCTATGGGATATTAATGTGTAATGGTCACTTCAATTTGGAAAATAACAAGTTAAATAACTTATTTCATTTATTCCTAGCAGAACTTCCTTGAGCTTTTAAAGGTTAATGTGAAGTATGAATTTCCAAGAGGGAGATATAAAGAAATAACATGTCCAAATTTATTTAACCAGTGAATAAGTATTTTGAGACTTTATCCAGTGGTTCTCAACCTTCCTAATGCTGCAACCCTTTAATACAGTTCCTCATGTTGTGGTGACCCCCAATTTCATTGTTACAAATTGAACATAATTAAAGCATAGTGATTAATCACAAAAACAATATGTAATTATATATGTGTTTTCCGATGGTCTTAGGCAACCCTTGTGAAGGGGTCGCGACCCACAGGTTGAGAACCACTGCATAGCCCAATTTAGAAGAACATGGGCATGTTCTAATAAATGATAGACAGTATTGGAAGTGGATGCAAACACCATAATAGAAATCTACAGAAAAAAAATTGGGTATCCAACTGCTAACTTCCTCTGAAATCATAACTTTGAAATATTAAAGGGTGCAGTTTTTAGTACATCCAATAACATATTGACACGTAGAATTCTACAATGACTCTCACAGCCTCATCTCACACCTTTGTAAAAATCTCCTCCCCTTGAGTCTGGGCAGAGTGTGTGACTTGTTTCAAACCACTAGAATTTCAAGATGACTTGGTAGGATTCTCATGATTAGGTTATGTTATACAGCAAATTAATCAAAAGAGAGATCCTCCAGCTAGCCTTGAACAAGTAAACTCCCAGGAGCTGAAAGTGGGCCCTTGCTGACAGCTTGCAAGAAAACCAGGACTTCAGTCATTCAGCTGCAAGGAAATGCACTCTGCGACAACCTGAATAACTTCAAAATCAGATGTTTCCCTGGTAAAGCCTCCAGATGGAAATGGTAGAGGGCATTTGATTGCAGCCTTCTGAGACCCTCAGCAGGACACCCAGCTAAGCCTTGCCTGGAATCCTGATCCACAGAAACCAAGAGTTTTTGTCTTAATTGTGAGGTGTGCAGTAATTTGTTAGCAGCAACTGATGGCATATATAGTATATTAGGTATCCCCCCAAATGTATACACACTTAACAGCTGATAGTTCAATTGATGTTTCTTTCTTTTTCAGATGTAACTCATTGGAATTAATCATTATTCAAAGTGTATACGTTTTTTTGGACATCCTATATATGCTATTGACATATGTTTAGTTTTTCCTCCAGAGATTGCAAGATGGAATTAACTTTTTGGAAGAGTTAGGCTGTCATTGATCAAGCTATTTGCTTGTCTCCTTAAAATGCTCAAATGTAATTGTCAACATTAGGAGCATAATATATTGACCCTAGAGTATGGATCCCGGCATTTTGAGATGCTGTATTTATTACTGAGTTATGCCACTTGGGTGTAATAGCATGGAAATGGGATTTCCTGACAATATCAGTGTCATGTAGAAATGTTTATATTTTATCCATTTTACATACTAGCATGAGGCCTTTTCATAGGATGCATACTTTAGAATGGAAAAGCAAAACCTTGAGCTCTCTGGAAGGTGAAAAATGTACTCATGTTGGCGGTGGCTGAAATTTAGTCCATTCTAATACACTAGACTTACTATTTCTTTTAACATTAAAACCATACGTAAAAGCTCTGTTGGTGCCTTCCAAATATTCTGTCTGGAGGACAATCGAGAGAGCTCATTGAGGACAGACTCTTTTTGAGTGGGTGATGCCCTGTTTGAATGGATTCCAAGAACCGTTCTTAGTATCATGACTCCAAAAATAGAAGTATTAATAATTACCCATACCTTCACCAAAATTAAGAAAACAACAAAACCCTCTTAGACCAGAAGCACTGTGTCTGCTATTTTTTACAAGCGACAGCAAATGCAGCTTTTAATGATGCTGCAATCGTTTTGGTCTATTCTTTACCTTTTTGGACAACATTCATTTAATATAGAAAAGCTTTCTTTTTGAAGTATTCTAGGTGTTTCAATCAGATTACTAGAAAGTGCACTTTGAAGATAAAAAGTCTAACATTTTATCGTTAAAACATGCTTGACATTGGGAGTACATATATTCTTAGTTTGCTAAAATACACTAGTTTGATCCTGATTTCATATTTCTTATTTGTACCTTGTTTCTCTCTCAGCTACTTATGGAAAATAATTACAATCTGTGTTCATTGCAAAATCATTACAGAAATTCACAGCTTTGCTGACATGTTTTTATTGACACTTATAGTATTATTTTATGAAGTTTGATATTTATATTAGTATTCTCATCAGTAATATTATGTTCCAGTTAATGACCATAAAGTCATTAACACACTATTATTAATGAGAACTATAGCACAATAGTAAAATAAAGAAACAAATTTATGAAACGTAAACAGCAACATGTAAGTGAAGTGGGAGTAAGTTCCCTGAGGATAATTGAATCTTGATAATTGTCTATTAAAATAGAAAAACTGAATAGCCCAGCCAGTGGTTGAGCATTGGCCTATGAACTAGGAGGTCATGGTTTGATTCTCTGTCAAGGGCACATACCTGGGTTGTGGGCTTGATCCCCCATAGGGGCATACAGGAGGTAGCCAATTGATGATTCTCTCTCATCATTGATGTTTCTATCTCTCTCTCCCTCACCCTTCCTCTCTGAAATCAATAAAAATATATTTAAAAATAAAAAGAAAGAAAAACTGAATAGTGAAAGGCTTCTAGTTGCTAGAATAGCTGCTTCTAAAGCCCTAACATATATTAATTCTTGCAATGACATTATAAATAAAGTATAATTATAATCCTCATTTTATAGTTGTAGGAATGAAAGCAGGCAGAGCTTGAAGGATTTTTCTGACATCACATAGTTTATGGAGCAAAGCCAGATTTTAATCCAGGTGCTGTAACTGCAAAATTGGACCCTTGACCAATACACACTCTCTGAGGTTTTATTCAACTACGCAGAAATGTAGCTAGATGAAATTATCTTCCTCATTTCCCCTTTCATAAACTTCAAGCTGAATGCATCAGAGCAGAAATGACACTATCGTTCTTACAATGTACCAATGATTTTGTTGCAACGATTCTTCCTATTTGGAGATGGAGGTGGGATCCCCTCTTGATGCACAAGAGGAGGTGCCGGGGGACAATTTCTGCCCCTTCCCATAGATGCGTGCTGGGAGAATACACCCATTATCCCACGTTAAAAGCGTGTTTGTTTGTTTGCTTGCTCATTTTGTTTTTTACCAATGAACCAGAAATGAAGACTTTGAAATGAATATATAAGTTTGCTCATGGGAAATATTTATTTAGTTAGTTTTACACACACTTCCTGTTGGAGGAGAGTGGAACGGTGATGTCTCAGGGATAGAAAGAATTTGATTCTGTGAAATCTTCTTCTAAACGGGCTAATTATAGACCTCCTGTTAAAAGAAAATTCAGTTTTGCTAACAGGAGAATCCTTAGCTATGAATACACCAGGACATGCCTGCTGGGATTGCAAACCTGGAACCTGCAAATGCTTGTGGTGTGAATTTGTCTGGCTCCGCGGAGAATGTTACATAAGCTGTGTTACTAAGTAAAAATGGAGACAGGTCATAACCGAAAGGGCTCCCTCCATGTAAATGATGTGGCTCTATGATCCCATTGAAGATCTCACAGCTTCATCTGGGTCGCAGAGCATCCTAAGGCACTGGAGATCCCTGAGGACTTTCTGTTTTGCTTGTGCCTCATGATGTGCATCATTGAACTTACTAGGAAATTTGGATACTGGCTGAGCTTTCTGATCACCTGAGTCTGATTTGCCAATAGACTGTGTTGTATCTCAGCTGACAATGGGTAAAAATCAAAACCATTATTTTCGATTGGAAGGCAATCTGAAATACAAAGAGTAAGATACTGGTACTTTTCCCTGTTGAAAATAGACCTTGCTACAAGTAAGTCTCAATCCTCGTTTATTTTTCTTAACTGGATTTAATTTGCCATTGAAACTGTAAGTGTTTTTTTCTCTGAGCTGAGACAACTAATGGTATTTTGCATCCATAATTCTACACAATCTTTGCTTCAAATAACATAAAACCAACAATACTCTAAGTAGAACTCATCACAGTTTATCATAGAGTAAACTTATTTTCCTTTAATGAAATTACAAAACTGTTTTTCACTTTTTAAGAATATCAATGATCATCAATCTTTTCAATATTTTAATTTTGCTTTGTCAATTCTGCTTGGTTTGTCTTATCTATCTGTATATGTTTATAGGCCAACAAAAATTCTCTCTGCCCCTCAAAATGAAGACTTTATATCACATAGGAATCTAAGAGAAGAGGACATAATTACCATGTAATCTCCAAAAAACAAAATACCATTTTAAAGCACTGCATGTTCTTTGGTAAAATATATTATGAGATGTTGAATAATTTTATAACAATTTTGCAATAAGTCATATAATTTTAAAAAAACCAAAAGACATTTAGAAAATAAAAACCTTCATCTGTTACATTGACTTCTAAAGTTTAACTTAGAGAGTTATCCCCTGAAAAATATGAATTTCTTTACAGTTGTATTGCAGACTATATAACAATTGAAGGAAATTAGTATGTTCTATCATCTATAAGATTTAATCAATGACCAAAAACTACCTTCTCCTTTTAAAAGAGTAAATAATGAGAATAAGTAAAAATCAGTATGAATGGCTTTGGGAAGAATGCAATCAGTGACCAAAACCTCAATCAATTACTCATTAGATGGCATACATTTGTTTCTCAATTCTAATAGCCTTGCGGGCAAGAGTACACACTTTATTCAAAGTTTCCCTGACCACACTGTGTAAAATGGACTCCTCTGCTCTGATTTTGCTTTACCTTTCCATTACCCTCTTCCATGTTTTCCGAAGGACTGGGCGGTATTTGGAATAATATTCTTTATGTGTTTGCTTATATATTTCTTCATCTGTCCCCAATGAGACCTCAACACAGGCAAGGATGCTCTCCATCCTGTTCCCTGAATATATCCCAGTGCCCAGAGCAATCTCTAGCACATAGAAGAGACCTAATAATTCTTTATTAAAGGAATAATTAAGTAAATAAGTGAAAAACAAAGTGTCTTACTCTTTGAACTGGTGTCACACACATTTTTAATACTTATAACTTTGTAACTACATGTCACAGGGCAGTTATTCATAGTATAGTATAAGTCTTGTGTTATCATAAGGTACCTGTAAAGGTAATTTTAGCCAGTGGCTGTACTGTTACATATTTCATAAGTTGATGACAGTTTGATTACTGTGACCTTTTATATGGAAAACGAAGAAAAAGTAAGTATTGTAGAAATCTGAATTCGTTAGAGCAAAATTCTTAGTTCTGAACTGAAAATTTTAAATGTATTTTGTTACTCAAAATAACCATTTTAAAAGAATAACAGACATGAAAAAGATTCAAGAATTAAGATCTTGCTTCCATTCCCCTTATTAGTTTTCTAATGTAAATTCAATACTTGTGGACTATATTTCTGAAGTCAAAAACGACTCACGTATTTTAAAGGAGGTATTATCATTCGCTAACAGGCCAATGTAGTGTTTTTTAAAACTTGAGCAAAAATTATTTACAAGTAGAACAATTTCTGTTGATGAACATAAAACTGACATTTGCCTATAGATTAGGTGGTTAATGCAAATGAGGTCAGAGCTTGAACAAGCGTTGGGAATGAACAAGCTGTTCAAGAGTCTACCTAGGTGCACCTCCTGCAATGGGAAAGGTTTCAATTTTGCCATTTTCTAAACACAGAAAAATGTATCCCTCCAATTCAGAATATTGAATGTCTTATGGAAAGCGAAAGGTCATTTGTAACTGTCCAAAGGATTGATGGAGTTGAGATACCTCCTTGACCTTCACCCTGCTCTCATAAAGAATAGTTTCAGATGACAGAGCATCAGGCAAGTTTTCAGAAAATGTCTTTTCTTCTTTTCTATTGCATAGCAAGATGGCTACATTATATTCTCTTTCATAATTGTATGGCAAGTTTTAATTACCTCGTGCCTTCTCTCATTAAAAGTTAACTGTCATCCAATGCTGCGGAGCGGTGTCTGGGATTCAGACTAACTCACACAGTTCTATCTGCTTTTTGCCATTGTTTTCCATCTCAGTTTCTAGAGTAATTGCTTTGGAGGCCTCATAAACCATGTCAAGGTCATCCTTTACAAATACTAACCACTACACCCCCCGATACATACATACTTCAATTAATTACTGTCTATGAAGGATGCATATTGTAAAAAGCACCTACTCCATGATAACTCAGGGATTTTTTTTTATCCCCATAACTTAATTTAAAAAAACAAATAAAATGTTAGTGCAGTTATTAAAAATACAATAGAGGTGTGAATTTGTGTGAGTGTGTGTGTGCGCGCGCGCGCGTGCGTACTCCCTACATTTGTCAGTTGTGAAATCTCTGTGACCTATGGTGGCTGTATAATCTCTAAACTAGGACCTGCATAAGAGAAAATAGAATGATATTGTGCAATACTTTCTATGCAAAAGGATGCTACTGCCACACTAGATGGAGAGCATGGGCCTCCAGCTGTTTTACGCATAATAATGATGGATTCCAGCTGATCCTACTGCCGCTATTGTCATTCAAGCTTCCTTTATATTTCAGCCTGTACAGGACAGCTGCTTCCTAACTGTTCTTGTTTCCACCGTTATCCAACCCAAATTTACAATCCATATTTCTCATAGAATATAAAGTGGATGATAAAGGAAATACCCTAATTTATTCCAAAAATAGTATGAGAATGCACTAACAGAAGGCAATTAGAATCCCAAGAAAATGAAAAACAAACCTGTTAAAATAAAGAAAATGAATCTTAATCCTTGGCTTTGCAATATTAAGTAGTCAAACATCTAAGGCTATAATAACAATGGCCAAACATAATCATGCATACATACTTGTTGATTTTTAGCTAGTTGAATGAACCTATAGCCGAAGCATATAATTATTGTAACAAGGCATTTAAAATGTAAAAGTAAATATGGTTAAATTTAACTGCTTTAGCAATAAGAGAGAGATAGATTTTATTATCTTTATACTCCAAAGTTAAGAAGAAAGATAATGCCTTTGATTGGAGAAATAGAAAATTACTGTTTATATGTCAATTATTTAAGTAACAATATTTCCCAATAGAGAGGTGGGAAAGGGCATTGAAACTGCACTGGAAGGAGTGGGAGACAGAAAGGGAACTCAATGCTATCAGGGTGCCTGATGATTAAATCTAAAAGTTAGCTGTCATCCACAGCTTTTTAAAAACTTACTTTAGAAGAATTAGAACATAAACAATTAAAAGTTGTTGTCTTTGGGGAGTGGGCACATATTTGTTGAACGAACAATGCTTACAATTTGTTTTCTCTGAGTGTAATGAAAAGTCATTTTTTATGAGCCCTGATATAAATCTTATTTTAAAATGTGAATTACTTTTACAAATGTGCTATGAAAATAGTTTCTCATAATAAATAATGAGATTAATTGTTTTAGAACAGAATGCCAGCAGAATGAGAGCTAAAAAAACACACAAATAATAGTTTACGTGGACAATGACCTGCATTGGTTAAGGGTTAAGAAAACAGAAAACAGAGATATATTCCATTGTGTATATATACCACATCTTCTTGAATCCAATCAGCTATCAAAGATGGCAAGAACTATGTGCTCAGCAGCTTTCAATGACTGACACAAAATGTTTCTAAAAAAAAGTTGTGAAATAATTATATATATATATATATATGTCCTATCTAATAAAAGAGTAACATGCAAATTAACCATCACTCTGCCACTCCGCTACACCCACCAGTCAATCAGGAGGGAGTATGCAAATTAACCCAACTAAGATGGCGGTGGCCACGGAGCTGGAGCGAACAGGAGGCTTGGGTTGCCCCCCGTGATGGAGGAAGCCAAGTTTCCTGCCTGCCCTGGCCGGCCCTGCATTCCGTTCAAGGCTACAAAGTTTCAATTATAGAAGATAAATAAATCTCAGATACCTGCTTCCAGCCCGCCCTGGCCTCTGCTCAAGGAGGGGCTGAAAAAAGAAAAAAAGGAGAGGCTGGGAGCTTGGGTTGCCAAGGGGCATGGACAGCCTGAAAATGGCCATCAGCCCCTCACCCAGGCTAGCCAGGCATTCCAGCGGGACCCCTCACCGTGAAGGGGCTGTGGGCAGCCTGAAAACAGCCCTCAGCCCCTCACCCAAGCTGGCCACACCCCCATGGGGTGAGGGTCTCGCTGGGGGGCTTGACCAGCCTGCAAACAGCCATCAGCCCCTCACCCAGGCTGGCCAGGCACCCCGGTGGGACCCCCACCCTGATCTGGGACACCCTTCAGGGCAAACCAGCTGGCCCCCACCCATGCGCCAGGCCTCTATATATACTAATAAGAGGGTAATATGCTAATTAGACTGGGAGACCTTCCAGGAGACCTTCTGGACGTTCTTCTGGACAAAGCCATGGTGGCGGGGCCGAGGTAGAGGCGGTTAGAGGCCAAGAGGGGACGGCAGTTGTGGGTGATCAGGCTGAAGGAGGGCGGGGCCATTGGGGTTAAGCAGACCAGCAGGGGGGACCAGCTGGGGGCAAGCAGGCCGGCAGGGGGGGCAGTTGGGGGTGAGCACACTGGCACGGGGGGCAGTTGGGGGTGATCAGGCTGGCGGGGGGGGGCACTTGGGGACGAGCAGGCTGGCCATGGGGGGCAGTTGGGGGTGAGCAGGCCGGCAGGCAGGGTGGTTAGGGGAAATCAGGCAGGCAGGCAGGCAGGCAGGTGAGTGGTTAGGAGCCAGCAGTCCTGGATTGTGAGAGGGATGTCCCACTGCCGGTTTAGGCCCGATCCCTGTAAACCGGCAGTAGGACATCCTTCGAGGGGTCCCAGATTGGAGAGGGTGCAGGTCAGGCTGAGGGACACCACCCCACACATGAATTTTGTGCACCAGGCCACTAATTATATATATATATATAGCGCCAGACACCAGGCTTAGCCCCCTGGGGACATTTCTATGAATAAGACCAACAAAATTATTTCCTCTTAAAAGTTAAAATCTTATGGATTGACAAAATGAATAATTATATAACTAAGGCAGATAACAGTTATCTTAAGTACTATGGACAAAGTAGCTAAGTGATGTGACATAGAGTAACTGGCCAGGACTACCTTTATAGGCACTATATTAGTTCAGGCCACTATAACAAAAATACTACATACTGAGAGATTTATTTATTTTTTTTTTTATTTTTTTATTTTTTATTTTTTATTTTTTATTTTTTATTTTTTATTTTTTTTGCACTATGAATCCAGTTATCTTTATTTTTTTTTTTTTCGCTAAAAGTATTACAAAGTGTATTACATAAGTGTCCTTTTTTCCCCCCCGCCCTTGACAGACCCCTGCCCTCCCTTACCCCCCAGTGTCTTATGTCCATTAGTTATGGTTATATGGATGCATACAAGTCCTTCGGTTGATCTCTTAATCCCCTCCCTCCTCCCCCCCAACCCTCCCTGGCCTTCCCACTGCAGTTTGAAATCAGTTTGAGGCAGCTCTGCCTCTGTATCTATTATTGTTCAAAAGTTTGTAATGGTCTTTATTATCCATGAATGAGTGAGATCATGTGGTATTTTTCCTTCATTGACTGGCTTATTTCACTTAGCATAATGCTCTCCAGTTCCATCCATGCTGTTGCAAATGGTAAGAATTCCTTCTTTTTTACAGCAGCATAGTATTCCATCGTGTAGATGTACCACAGCTTTCTAATCCATTCATCTACTGATGGGCACTTAGGCTGTTTCCAGATCTTAGCTATGGTGAATTGTGCTGCTATGAACATCGGGGTGCATATATCCTTTCTGATTGGTGTTTCTGGTTTCTTGGGATATATTCCTAGAAGTGGGATCACAGGGTCAAATGGGAGTTCCATTTCCAATTTTTTGAGGAACCTCCATACTGCCTTCCATAGTGGCTGCACCAGTCTGCATTCCCACCAGCAGTGCACAAGTGTTCCTTTTTCTCCACATCCTCTCCAGCACTTGTCGTTTGTTGATTTGTTGATGATGGCCATTCTGACAGGTGTGAGATGGTACCTCATTGTTGTTTTGATTTGCATCTCTCGGATGATTAGAGACTTTGAGCATGTTTTCATATGTCTCTTGGCTTTCTGAATGTCCTCTTTTGAAAGGTGTCTATTTAGATCCTTTGCCCATTTTTTGATTGGATTGTTTATCTTCTTTTTGTTAAGTTGTATGAGTTCCCTATAAATTTTGGAGATTAAGCCCTTATCAGATATGACGTTGGCAAATATGTTTTCCCACGAGGTGGGTTTTCTTGTTGTTTTGTTGATGGTCATACTGAGAGATTTAAACAACAATAATTATTCACACTTCTGGAGGCTGGGAAGTCCAAGATCAGGGTGCCAGAATAGGGAGAGAGAGAGAGAGAGAGAGAGAGAGAGAGAGAGATCACTCTGCCTTTACTTATAAGGACATTAATTCCCTCTTAGGGGCTCTACCCACATGAACTAATTACCACCCAAAGGCTCCAGCTCTAAATGCCATCAAATTAAGGCTTCAACATATGAATTTTGGAGAGACAAACATTCAGTCCTTACCAGGCACTCAATATTTGTTGAAAAAGGGTGAATGAAGGAAGGATCTTTTGAGGAGACAAAATTTAAAAACCCAGAGTTAGGAAGTAACCCCCAGAAATGAAGTCGGCCATGCAAAGGGTTAGTAAAAAAGCATTTGGGCAGAGAACTGAAAGCTTGTAGGTGCTGAGATAGAAAATAATTGGATCTGTGCAAGTGATAGAAAGGAAGCCGGTGTGCTGAGTTCAGGTGGAGAATTTGGAGAATTAGGCACCAGCCAGATCAGCTATGGCCTCACAGGAGGGCACAGAAAAGCCAGAAATCACTGTCAGTGCACTGGTGACCACAGGAGGTTTTAGGACTGCGATGTATCTGACGTATTTGTCTGATGGGAAGATGTCTTTGACTCCTTTGTGCTAAATGGAATGTATAGGGCCAGAAATTGAAGCAGAAACTATGGTACTGAGGAGGCCATTGTATAATATCTTATTAAAGGTGAGGATACTTCTCTTGGATAATATAAGCTGAGAAGGAAAGAAAACTGATTTGTTAGGAGTTCAGAGTCAACAGGCTCAGTCAAGGATACCCTGTGAGGCTAACAGCAAAAGATAGGAATCAACTTGGACTTCTGGCCTAAATCTCTGCTCATTCATACTTTCTTCATCCAATTACATAGCATTGACTATGCTATGAATATAATCTGTGACTATGAGAAGCTTATTAACTCAAGCAGTTGGGATTTGACCATAGTCGGGGCAAGTAAACTAAACTCTGAACAGTCATCTCTTTTTTAACATTCCACCTCCTGCATGGTCTATCCTGTTTGGTATATACCTTGTGTTCAATGTTTTTCAATGAACAACTGTATGATAAATAAGAGAAATGCCCAAATCGAGAATGATGATTAAATGATTGAATTTAGTTTAGAAATTTATTTTTATAGCATGTAAGTATGTAATTGGATGTGTTTTCATTTAGAAAACACTTTCTAGCCTTTAGTTCCCTTTTGTATATTATTTGAAGATCATACCTACTCTAACATTCCAGCCTAGAGAGGATGATTCTAATTTTATACATGTGGAAACTGACAAAGGGATTCAATTTTAATTCATTCTTTACTCCACTCTCCTATGTCCTTCTAGGCTGATAGTAGCATGTGCCATAGGAAGGGTTTGTGGGCAATCCTTCCAACCACTCTGAGGCTTGGTGTCTGGTCTGTAATATCAGGAAGTTAGAGCTAATGAGCTTTAAGATCATCTCCAAAGCAAACAATGAAATGTTCAACTAACATACCAATTGGGAAAAACTATCAAATTGCTGTTTCTTCCTATTGGGTTTCCTCCACATATACTTTTCTCCTCATTTCTCATTCATTGATTTCAATATGTTCATTAATATTGATTTATTAGGAATCTACTAATTTCCAAAAAGTATCAAAATATTTCTAATAAAATAAGTACAATTATTCTATATTGAAGACACTTTTGTACAATGAACACAATATGGGGGGGGGACATTACTTGCAGCTGGCAATCTATAATAATAAAAGCATAATATGCTAATTAGACCAGATAGGTGAACATCCTTCTGGATGTCCTTCCGGACGACCTTCTGGACGAAGCTGGGTCTGTGAGGGCCAAGGCAAGCCACCGTGGCTGTGAGGGTCAAGCCCCTTGCACGAATTTCGTGCATCAGGCTTATAGTACAATGATAAAAAAAAAATGTAGATATAATTGCTACCTTCATTTTTCCAGTCTAGTGAATAAACTTATTTTTTTAAGTTTTTTATAAACAGTAAGCCATGACACCAAATGAGAGTTTTTTCATGCCTACCTTCCACATTTCAAACAGTGTATGCATTAAATTTAATTACCCATGTTTGTTTTGTCTTAGATTTTGCCCCTACTTTATTTAGAAAAATGCTAAGGATAGTGGATATGTAGGTGTGTACATTTGTCCACACATAAGACACTATGTTTTAAAATAGATTTAGCAGGTGGCTTCAGGCTAGGGTAGGAATACTTATGGATTTAGCTAAGAGAGAGGTCTCAGAGGATATGGAGTACCTGAGGATGAACTCCATAGTAAGTAAGGAAACCAGCAAGTGTCTATCATTTTTCAGCAAGTGTCTGCAAAATGAGTAATCCAGTTGAAGCCAATATAGTATCAATTCTTTTATTAAAAAATTCACTGTGTATATTTAATATAGAATTTGAAAAATAAAATAAGTGCACATATATAGATTATATGTCTAAGTTTACAAAAACCACATCAAAGATAAAGGCGCTTTTTATTTTTAAATATATTTTTTTATTATTGATAGTATTACAGATATCTCCCATTTTCCCCTTCTTCCCCCCTCCCCTCCTCCCAGCCCTTCCCCACCTCCCCCGGGTCTTCACTACCCTATTGCCTCTGTCCATGGGCTGTGCATATAAGTACGTAAGTCTTTGGTTTATTTCTTCTCGTCCCCCTAACTCCATACCGAGGTTTGTCAGTCTGTCCCATGCCTCCCTGTTTAAGGTCTTATTTGTTGGTCAGTTCATTTTGTTCATTAGATTCCACAAATAAGTGAGATCATGTGACATTTGTCTTTCTCAGTTTGACGTATTTCACTTAGCATGTATTTTCCAGGTCCATCCATGATGTCCCAAAGTAAAAGTGCTTTAGATTCAGAGTTTAATGGCAGAGTAACATGGGTTATATGTACTCTGTTTAAAATTTTAATAAAGAAAAGATTGGCTGTAGTAAGGAAATGAAAAGAGGAGAAAAAGAAGAAGAAAAGAAGGGGAGAAACAAGAGACGGTTGTGGGTTGTAAAGGAGAAGGGCATGCTGTGTCCAAGGTGGTTCACAGGGACCGCAGAAACGCCCGGAGCCCCACGCACTCACGTGTTTTCTCCGTTTGCAGCTGTTTCTACCAAGTGCCAATTTATACACGTTCTACTGCCTCCAATGTTATCAGTTTGTCACAGTTGCTGATGAGAGCTGTGATTATTTTGTAATTATTTGACAAATTTAACTAGGTATCAGTAGTTCATTTGAAAGTGTCCTTGCTATTTATACATTGATACTAATTTATTTACAATTATCTAATCTTGGTCATCTCTATCCTGTGTAAGCTGTAAGTTACACTAATGGTATATAAACATGTTTAATGTCATAGAAATGGGTGCTTAAACTGAATTTTATAGTAATATAAATACCAATGCATGTGAAATCAACTACCTATACCATAATAAGCAAACATGCATTTACTTCAGAAAATAATGTTGCCTTGATCAGTGTGATCCAATGCAGGAATATATATATATATAATCAATTCCAATAAAATAATTTAATTAAAGATGGTGTGGAAAATGAAGTGACAGTAAATGATGACAGTGATAAGAAATAGGAGGCCAGTGTGTATCAGTGGTTGACTGTCAACCTATGAACCAGGAGGTCAAGGTTCCATTCCCATTCAGGGCACATGCCTGGGTTGTGGGCTCGATCCTTAGTAGGGGGTGTGCAGAAGGCAACCTATTGATGATTCTCTCTCATCACTGATGTTTCTATCTCTCCCTTCCTCTCTGAAATAAATATATATACATATACATCCTATATAATAAAGAGGTTATATGCGAATTGACTGTCACACCCTCGCACAAGATGGCCACCCCCATGTGGGCACAAGATGGCTGCCACAAGATGGCTGGCAGGGGAGGGCAGTTGTGGGCGATCAGGCCAGCAGGGGAGGGTAGTTAGGGGTAACCAGGCCAGCAGGGGAGGCAGTTGGGAGCGATTGTGCAGCAGGGGAGCAGTTAGGCATCGATCTGGCTGGCAGGGGAGTGGTTATGGGGTGTTCAGGCTGGTAGGCAGAAGTGGTTAGGGGCAATCAGGCAGGCAGGCAGGCGAGTGGTTGGGAGCCAGCAGTCCCAGATTGTGAGAGGGATGTCCAACTGCTGGTTTAGTGGGATCGGGCCTAAACCAGCAGTAGGACATCCCCTGAGGGGCCCCAGATTAGAGAGGGTGCAGGCTGGGCTGAGGGACAGCCTCCCCCCCACCCCAGTGCATGAATTTTGTGCACCAGGCCTCTAGTATGAAATAAATAGCAGCCCATGCTATCCAGAAAGAAAGAAAGAAAGAAAGAAAGAAAGAAAGAAAGAAAGAAAGAAAGAAAGAAAGAAAGAAAGGAAGGAAGGAAGGAAGGAAGGAAGGAAGGAAGGAAGGAAGGAAGGAAGGAAGGAAGGAAGAAAGAAAGAAGGAAAGAAAGAAAGAAAGAAAGAAAGAAAGAAAGAAAGAAAGAAAGAAAGAAAGAAAGAAAGAAAGAAAGAGGGAGGAAGGGAGGAAGGGAAGAAGAGAGGAAGAGAGAAAGAAATAGAGAAAGAAACAGAGAAAGAAAGAGACTTGGCAAAATGAAGCCAGCACTGAAGAACAGCCAGGTTATTGTCCACTTTAGGGCTAGCCCACTGTTGGGATTACCAGCATCTGGGATAAGTAAGGTGTGCTGCTCTATATGTCCTTTTGTAAACATTGTGATTTAACTTGTAAATTTATCTGCACTGTTCTAAAATTACTGGGATCCCCACATTGTTTAGAAGTGCAGTCTCTGAAATAAACAAATCCAAATAGCGGCACAAATTCAGCCAACACTGAATTTTTTTTCTTTTTTGAATGAAAACAGCTACATTTGCTCCCCCCACCCCCACCTCCCACCTCAACTCCCGCTGATCATGGAGAATTTCCCACAGCCATAGCCAAATGTTTTAATTTATAGAACATTCTGAGTTTTGCCACTGGCGATGAAACCACAGCTAATAAGTTCCACAGACTGCAATCAAGCCCCAGAGAGAACGCTATGCTATCTGTCAAGCATATAATTTTAAGGTTTAATAATGAACAATATGTTGACACAGTTTATCGAAGCTCATCTCTTTATTCAAAGAAAAGAAAAAGAAAATAAGAAAGGTGCTTAAAAATAGTTCTTCCTAAAGGCACTGCTTTTTAAAAATGAACTACTGTTAATTGCTTAAGAATTGAAAATATTACCAGTTAAAACAACTGATTAAACTATGTGTTCATTTCATTGAGGTCTGTGTTATCAAAAGCATGAACAATGTCATGGTTTTAATAATCATAAACAGATTATATTTACCTCCCAAGAGAAATTTGCCAAATAGATTTAACTTGATGGATGCCCTTGTTTACAAAATATTGGAAAATTTGATATTTTGAATAATCATTCTGTCTTTAATGCTATGAAAGTCGGAGTTTTTTTTAATTTGTCTAATATTTTCCTTGAAATGTAACCATGCTCTACTTTGTGGTATGATCAAGATATAGAGGGAGGAGACTTTTTTTAATGGCATATCTCTATGACCTTGAATGAGAACCAAGAGTGTTTTTCTTTCATTTGTTAATACTCCCATTAATGCTGATGGGGCAAGGAAGAATTCCTATTCTATGTTAAATTCCCTGAGAAATAGCTAAGCAGTTACTACAGGCCCTTTGTTCCCCTAATATCTGTATTAGTAAGAATTCCTACTATTGAACTGTTAATGATTTATAAATCACACAATTGTCCACATGTAAGTATTTTCCTGGGATCTTATATTTTAGGACTTCAGGTTTGTAAACTTCTGGAAAGATAAATGGGAAAATAATATGGTATTTTAGATTACATGTGATTTTAGAAAAAAGAACATGATAAAATGAAAGAAGTTATGAATTTTTCCTAGTAAGGTCGTTCATGTGCAATAAGAGAAATGAAAGAACAGAAAATTAATAATATATAATTAAGGTGAAATAGCAGATTTCTTCTCTTGAACCCTTCACTCTCTTTATTTTCCTTATATTTAAAAAGTATCATAAGGAATACATGAATGTAAGAACTGGGAAATGAAAAAAAAAATCAATGGAACTTGAAAATGAATGATCTCAAATTTGCAATGGAAGAATAAATGTATATATTTAGGGCATGGGTACACTAATTTGGATCTATTAAATATAGCTGTTATAGTAATGACTAAATCCTTTTGATAATTATCATTTTAGCAGTATAAAATCATCTCTATAGTCTCCATCAAAGAAATCCATGCACCTACACACACAGAGATTGAATACAAGTTTATCACTTTGTTTCTAATTGGCAAGCACAAAACGAAGTCAGAGGGATTAAACATTTAACTGTCATATAAATAAATGAAGATTTTTACCATGAGACAATATGGACTGGGATCATGGCATCACTGAACCAAGGTAGATTTCTACTGGGTATGCTTCATCATTCTCCATAGACTTTGCACACTAAAATATAGCTCCAGATCATAAATGTTAGTTGAGTTTCTCTCTTGGATATAATGGAGAAATAATGAGGCAGAGGTACGTGATGAGTAACAAAATGCTTTTTCATAGGATTTGGGAATTTAGAGCTTTACTGAAAATCCCAGTGTTGGAAGCAACCAGGGCCAGTTGATAGATCTTGCCTAAAGGAATCAAAGAAAAATCCCCTATTAAAAAATCAGCATGAAAAGTTCAATTTACGGTCATTAACAAGTGAAAAAATACACACTGTGGAGTATTTGGGACTCTGACAAACTCTAGCTGGACCATTTATTATTTGTGTGTCTTTGGATGTTAGCATCCTCATCTCTAAAAAGAAAATAGGTGCTCTTCAGAGAGTTGTGAAAATTAGAAATAATGTTTTAAAATAATGTACTGAGCAGAAGAATATTCAGCTTACGGTCAAAACTTCATGCACAGTAGCTATAATTACTGCCGACATGGTCTCACAGGATGCCTTTCCTCTGTCTCCTCCAGTGTCCAGCGGTCATCTACAGCATCTCCCAGGACTCCACTCCGTGGGCGCACCAACCTGTCCTGCTCAGGTAAGACACGTATTCCTGATTGTTACTGTCATGTGAAAAGCTAATGTCGTATGCCCCATTCCATCGTGGCCTTGCCTTCATCTCATGATAGCTGCCTGGTTTTACAGCCTGTGATACTGTTAATGAGGTATAATATGTATATAGGTCTGGCTTAGAATGTGTCTGTGTTGATTGATGTGAAAATTTCCCAGAAAATATGATTCGAATCAGCCTTAGAAATTTGAAATAGTTGGAAGATATACCCGTGGTCAGTCAAGGTTTTGAATAGCAGTGATATACTGTGATTGGTTGTCAGCATAAGAGAATTAATTCTGCTTGCAGAGATCCTACAATTAACATCGTATTCAAAATAAATGGGGGTGGGTGCTCTTAAGGGATCCGGCAGTGTGATGGCAGGGATGGGGGTGTATTGAATCTTAATTACGCAATGTAATGATAATCTTAAAGAAAATGTTATGAAAACAAAAATATAGTACCTGTAATCCTCGCCCTAAAACACACTGATTTTCATCCCTTGCCCATTCACTTCCCACATTGGGTTGACAATGACTGCCGCTAAGGGATTGCCCCCTGTGAGTGGGATATGTGGTCTTCTTACCAGGTCTCCAAAAGTTGAATGATCAGTAGGTAAGCTAAATGAATTAAACTCTTCTGATCTAGCGTGGTCCAGATGTTCTTATGTGCAGCCCTCGGCTGCATACTTTGTTCCAGGTAGACGAAACTACTAGAAAACAGAACCCTTGGTGCCCAGAACTGCCACTGCCTGGGCCAGAACGGTGTACAGTAGATGCTCATTGCTCTGGAATGGCTAGGAACTGACCTGTTCTGGATTAATAATATTTATTATACCAGAAAGGAAAAGGTGCTTTGTCATACTGAGATATAATGCAAACAAAAGGAAAAAGACTTAAACTAAATATAAATCTATTTAAAATGTTTGCAAAATAATTGAAGACTTCAATAAGCATATTACATCAATCAAAAATAGGAAATAGGAAAATATGTGGCTTATATATTTGTTATTTAAATTTAATAAATGGATTCTACTCTTGGGTTCTTTCACAGAAAATCAGTTTGTGCTTCACTCTCATTTCCTTAAAAATGTCAAATAAAAGGTTTTACAATGATGAAAAGTTAGTCATTTTTAATATCTGGGAAATCTTTGGGACTAGCAGATAGGAGTATATTACATCTCTGCTGTATATTAAAATTATCCGAAGCATTGGCTCTGGAGTCAGGGACAACCTCAAAGCCTCAATTTCCTTCTGTGTTGATTGGTGCTATAGTTACCATCTATTTGATTGTTGAGAAGGTTAAATGAGATTACGTAATCAGCATGTACCATGTTCTCAGTGACCTAGGTTATGTGCTGATTTAGCCATTAAATGCATAAGAAAAACAGGACATTCTAGAACAATATTCAAAATGTTGGCTCTCTTTGTTTGCAAAAAGAGCTTATGGGTAGGTTTAGGTGAGTGGCCTTTTCCTTCCTACCTTTGCTCCAATTCTCCATCCATGCCTCAAAATATCCCCAAGGAAATATGAGTTACTACCTTGTAGACTTCCCATATCCATTCTTAATACTGATTCAGATACCTTTTCTTCTCTGCTTATATATTCTGAATCTAATGGATGGTTTTGCACTTTGAGTAAAACCTGGTCTCTGTGCAGATTTTGCTTTTCCCTGTACAAAAGGAAAAATAGACATTACCATACAAAAGATGTATTTTGTAAAGAAAAATCTCAGGACTAAAATACGTAATGTCACAGGTAACAGCCCCCAGATTTAAAGTAACACTCATCAACAGCAAATGCCCCGTGAGCACAAGATTGTGTATATTTATTTTCATTTCACTCTGATGATATGTATTTCAAAAGTATCTCAGCAGTGGAAATATAGAGTTGGATGTGCGTATGCCCATCCGAATTCAAAGAATGACAAACACCTTCCACTACCCAGTGAAAATACAAACACTTGCGTTCATTTCCTCAATTTTTCGAACTGCTTCAAATATGTGCATGGCCTATGTGGCCCAGGATCTTAATAAGGGTGATTTCATAGCAGCAGTCAATGAAATTAAGGAGTATTTCTTTTTTATGAAATTAAGGAGTATTTCTTTGTTATGAAATTAGGGTGTATTTCTTTGTTATGAAAGTTGCCTTGGGTTACTATTATTGATAGTCATGATCAGCTGGGAAAAGGAGACAACTGCGTTTTATCTGCGTGTTTTACCTTTGTATTCAAATTGCATAGAGCTCGTGTGGTTGTGACAATGTAAGACTTTCGAAAAAATGTAACATAACAGTGGCGTTGTGGTTGTTGGGATTGCTTGGACGTTTTCTATCATTACAGTCTCCCCAATGTTTACACTGAGTAGCTACGGGATGGAGATGCAATCAGCCCTGAGCAGAGGCAAGGGGATTCCATTACTTTGAGGATATATTTGCTGAATTCTATCATGGCAATACATTTAAACTTGCCTAATCATTTTGGTCAGTTCCAACCTTCACTATTTTCAGAGATGCCTGGTGTTTTAAAATAAAACTTCAGAAAGGTAAACATTTAAATATCAGGGCTTATTTTTAGAACCAAATTTTAGTTCCCATATGTATAAATGATGGCACCCTTGAGTTTATTTGCAAAATGGGTATTTATTTCCGTAAAAAATGATAGCGGAGGTACACACACTTTATCTTAAAAAAAGAATTTGGATAATATCAGATGTAATAAAAAGCAGAAAAGCAACAATAATCTAACTATACAGGAAAGTCAACTTTTCAAAATGTTCCTATGATTTTCTTGAGTGTTTGTTTATATGCATACATAATCTTAGTTGATTTCAACCAGTAAAAATAATGCTGTAATAAATATTTGAATGGAGTATTTATTAATTTTTTAGTGTTTCTCTGAAATAAAAACCTCAGAAGTTAGGTTGCTAGATTTCAGTTTGCGAATATTTCTACAAATTAAAACATTTACTGTGTCATTCATTTCTATAATTTTAAGCCAGTGTACTTTGCCTTTTAGTGATGTAACTAAATACATGGGGCTTTTGTGAACCCCAAAATAATTCTTACAAAGAATTTTTTTGAAATTTTTAAATATAAAGGAGTAAATAGTAAATAAATTTTGCAATCTCAGCATCAAGTCTGAATGAGGCACTGTTCGATGGAGAAATTAAGAAGGCAAGAAAGAACTTGAATGTTGAAGATGTGATGAGGGGGTTAAGGATTTTTTATTCTCTGTGCCACACTAATAGTTTGTTAAAATAGCATCAGCCAATTCTTATTGCTAATTGTGTTTGACCTACCAGGAATGTCACTCCGATTTTTTAAAAACACTTTCAACATTGCATTTAAAGACCCAAAATCTTTATGGTCCAATTTTTCTTTCTTCACCTCCACTGGATATTCAGTCTGGACTCTGTAGATACCCAAATCCAGGGTAATGCTAACTCTTTCAAGAAAAAGAACCTACCAAACAAAAACGATGAATACCCTAGAGGCATTTATTAATATCAAATGGCAAGATTAATGAATCCTATAACACAATCAATCCACTAGTGTTTAAACATTACTTGATATAAAATAGGTCCACTGAGCTGGATTTAGGAAGAAAATTGATGATAGAGGAATGCCTAATAAGATCTGGATAGCCAGCTGAAGTCAAAGGAAGCAGGGCAGTCAGAAAACAACATTATAGGAACTTGCTGAAATGCAACTTCAAGCAATACATCATTCCTGGAGGGCACAGGGTAACGTGGGCACTGGGGAGATGGAGGTGGCCACAGGAATAAGAGACCTATTAGATTTGTAGAGCCCCTTGGGTAAAAGCAGTAGCAACAAAAATATTGGGGGGACCTATTTTCATAATCCACAGAGCCTTGAGGATGGGCAGGGATAGTCAGTGCTGCTAATTCTCTTCCAGGCCCCCCACTTTTGGAGTAAATTTGAAAAGGGAACAATGAACAAACTAGGGAAATGGGGGAAAGAACTATTGTTTGTTGGTTACCAGACACTTAAAGGCACCCCCAGTCAATTATTTAATGTCATGCCATTTTAATTCTTGCAATATTACCTATATTTCATAAGAGGAGAAGTTTAGGCTTAGAAAAAATGAATAATTAGCTCAAGGACATGTAACTAATATGAGAGAACAGAGTCTGATTAGCCCCAAAGCCCAAGCTTTTAGCTTTAAAACATTACCCTACAGTATGTTCATATAAGATGAACACTGAGAGAAAGGGAAGTGATACGTGGTTTAATTTTATATACTATTTTATACACAATCCAATGTAATGCTTCATTTATTTTCAGTTTGTGCTTTTATGTAATTCCTACATAAATGTTTAATCAAACATCTTGCTTTAGCCCTTACTCAGTCTTCCATTTCGTGATCTATCATTAAAATGAATTTTATGAAAAAAAGAAACCAAGTAACCAAACGATTGCCTAATTAGAAGCACATTACATGACATACAATTGACATAAATTACATTTAAATTTCAGCAAGGTGTTCTATAGAGATTTCAAGCAACCGCTGGGATGTAGGTTTCTTTTTCAGGCAACTGGATTCAACTGCATAAATGTCCATCATTGAGGCCCTATTGATCCCATATTTTAGGACATATTTTTTTCTGTAAAAGTAGGCAGAAATACACCTTTAAAATACAATGCAAGGTCTTACATATAACCATGATTTGACATTTAAAAATGGTACCTTAGAAATGAAATGAAGTAATCTAATCAACTCCTTACTCAACCTGACACTAAAGCTCAAAATCCAAATCCAAGTCAGAGCTTTCTGCCAATACCGTTCAGGCAAACCATCACCGGCTGGAAGGCCGGCTGAAACTTAAGGAGAATCTATTTTAATACAGAATAATCAGGTCAAAGGAAGGAGCAAGAGCAGCAAGCCTGTTTCATCCTGTGAATCTACATAGCTCTACCTGCCTCAGACAGAGTAGAGGTGCAGATGTCTGCCTTATATGCCAAAGTTAATGCATCCAATCAATAAAATTTGCTGAAATTTGGTCACTGTTATGATGCTTTGCAAAATGACTTTGCAGGAAATTCTCCCATTCGAATGAGTTGTATTCCAAATCTGTGTTTGGAAATCAATTGGCAGGAATTGAGGCCTGTGTGTTTATCTTTCCTTCCGTTTTTGTTTTTGTCCCTGAAATGCAGTATAATATGCTATTTGTATGTGAGAGGGCTAGACATGCATTTTTTTCCCCAGAGATATATCTTTGGTGACTTTTCTAGACTTACCTACTAAAGACTGTTTCATTCCCAACATTGGCTGGGAGAAAGAAGGGAGAGAAGGAGAAGCAGTAAGAAGAGGCTTTTTGAAAGCAAGATAATCTTTCTCAGGAGTTTCATGAAAAGTTGCAATTCTATATTTTTCGTGTGATTACGTATGACAGATTATAACTCTAGATTATAATCTCAGCGAGGGCATAGCTCATGTCTGCATTCAGTTACTCATGAAAGTTCAGTGCCTAGCCCAGCACCTTGCATGTACCAAATGTCCATTGAGTATTTTTGAATAAATAAACTATCGATAGGACAGGAAATTGGAGAAGCTGGATTCAGTTCCCCATCAGATTCTTCTGAGGACCCCAGCTGGACCTTGGAATCTCCAGTTCCCACTGACGGGAGCTTGGACACTAGGGGAAGGGTTCTAACCTTATCCTCCCAGCGCCATGTTGAACTAAGATGCAGAATAAGGAGACACAATGGCCCACATGCCTCCCTGGCCAGCAGATTACCACGTGAGCATCAGTGTTTCCAGTCCCTAGCTACAAATGCGGTGTTTCTGTGCTGTGTTCACATGTGTCACCAACTTAAAGATTCTCGGAAAGGAATATCACTTGATCATATGGTTTTCAAACTTTTTTACCCATTAGTAATTTTTGAAATACATTTAATGAGTGTGACCAAAACTGTAGAAAATCAGACTAGATTAGAATAAAATAGAAATGAATAGGATGACAAAAAAAGTATGTGAATATATTAGCAAAAATTTTTGAATCTCTTAGTCTTCCACATGGAACACACTGATATTCCTGGCAAATGATTATATGTGTCTTTATTAAATACTAGAGGCCTGTTGCACGAAAAGATTCGTGCAATAGGCCTTCCCTTCCCCTGGCTGCCGGCACTGGTTTTCCTCCAGCACCCAGGACCCAGGCCTTCGCTTTGGCTGGAGCCACCTTCAGTCTTCGCTGCTCCAGCCAGAGACGCCTTCAGCCCTTGCTGCTCCGGCCGGAACTGCCTTCAAAGCCCTCGCTGCTCCGGCCGGAGCCACCTTCAGTCTTCGCTCAGCTGCTTTGCGCCTACATATGCAAATTAACTGTCATCTTTGTTGGTGGTTAATTTGCATATCTTGCTGATTAGCCAATGTGAGGCATAGCGAAGGTACGGTCAATTACCATGTTTGTCTATTATTATATAGGACTAGAGGCCTGGTGCATGACATTTGTGCACTTGTGGGGGCAGGGGTCCCTCAGCCCGGCCTGTGACCTCTCGCAGTCCCTCTTACAGTCCAGGAGCCTCGGGGAATGTCCGACTGATGGTGGGCCTAAGCCATCAGTTGGACATCCTTAGCGCAGCCGCAGAGGCAGGATAGGCTCCTGCCACCACCCTTGCACTTGCCAGCCATGAGCCTGGCTTGTGGCTGAGCAGCGCTCCCCCTGTGGGAGTGCACTGACCACCAAGGGGCAGCTCCTGCATTGAGCATCTGCCCCCTTGTGGTCAGTGTGCATCATAGCGACTGGTCATTCTGCTGTTTGGTTGATTTGGATTTTAGCCTTTTATTATATAGGATTTTTGTTTAATTCCATTTTGTTTTGTGTTGTGTTGTGTTTCTAGTGAATCTGGGACTATAGAAATAACTACATCCTGAGACAGAATCTTATACTACTAAGCAGGTCTAATTGTATTTTTGAGGCAATCTGTGAATTGATGAGAATCAGCAGACCTAGGCTCAAAATCTGGTGTCCCCACTTTCTAGCCATGTGTTCCTTCAAAAGGTATTTCATCTCTTTGGGCCAATGTTTCTTCATCTGTAAAATTATGGTAAGATTTTCAACATGTTAATTGATAAAAATTAAAAGAAAATATAAAGCACATAGCACCAGCTGGCACACAATTTGTACAACATAAATAGTAGTTACCATTATTCTAGTATTCGGTGTTGTTCACCAAATGTATCATGCATCCTTTTCCATTACTGTCTATGGTTTGAGGAGCTTTCAGACAATGTCACTTTCACCCCAAGTCAGAATATCTCAGAGATTCTTGTAATTACCCAACTCTATAATTATTCAAACTATCTTAGTGTAGACTTGAGATGTTTAAGTCCTACTTCATTCCTTTCGGTTTGTATTTTTCAAAATTTTTTCTTGAAAGGGAATATGAAAAAGGAAGTCATTTAGCAAGGATCTGTGCCTGAATGAAGTTAAGAGTTAGAAAGAGACCTGACAGGTTTGGCTCAGTGGATAGGCCTGCGGACTCAAGGGTCCCAGGTTCAATTCCGGTCAAGGGCATGTACCTTGGTTGTGGGCACATACCCAGTAGGCAATGTGCAGGAGGCAGCTGATCGATGTTTCTCTCTCATTGATGTTTCTAACTCTCTATCCTTCTCTCTTCCTCTGCATAAAAAACCAATAAAATATATTTTAAAAAAAAGAATTAGAAGGATTTTAAAGAAATGGTAACAAATAAACATAGATAGTATTTTAAAATTAATTGAATATAATCTATAAATTAGTTCTCCTTGCTGTGAAAGATTACTTTGTAATGAGTTAGGGATGTACACATAAAATCAACATTAGACTGTAGAGAAAATAGTGGGAAAGAGACATGATGGTATTATGAAACAGTCTTGAATATTTGAGATGCTTTCTTATTTTGTCTCTGACAAGTCACAAAGAAAATAAAATTAATAGCACACTAACAGAGAAGTCGCCAGAAATTGCATGAAAGGAGCTACAAAGTTTTTGGTGTTATGCTAACATTAATAACTAGATTTCTGATGTTATGCTAACACCAATAGCTAGAGCTATACTCACACTAAGTAAGAACGCTTGACTCAAACAGATTCATGATAAATTGAAGGAGACATTCTAGCCACATCTCAAGGGTGAGGGAAGAGTAAGATACCCAGTGAGACCTTCCAAATGAAATAAATCTGGATTTATGAAATAGCTACTAAAATATTTTAAGACATTATAATCGTAAGTCATAATTTTTGCCTATGGTTGTAAGTGACAATGATTAGAGTATTAAAATATTACGAAACATGAGTATGTAGCTAATAGCTTATCAAAGAATGTAACATTATTGCCCACCTGGTGTGCTCAGTGGCTAGCATCGACTATGAACCAGTTCTATTTTTGGTCAGGACACGTGCCTGGGTTGCAGGCTCAATCCCCAGGGTGGGGCATGCAGGAGGCAACCAATCAATAATTCTCTCTCATCATCGATGTTTCTATGTTTCTCTCTCTCCTTCTCCCTCTCTTAAATCAATAAAAATATTTTTTCAAAAAAGAATAGAACATTATTGAGAAAAAATTGAGTTGCAAATCATGTTTAAGTCAGACCTACAACAAAACCTGTCACCAAAATTAAGAGCCATTATTATGCATTGAATTGTGTTCCCCCAAAAGAAATGTTGCAGTCCTAACTCCCAGTAGCTCAGAGCATAATCTTATTTAGAAATAGAGTCTTTACAGAGGTAATCAAGTTAAAATGGGGTCATTAGAGTGAGAGATACCTAATGTGACTGGTGTCCTTGTAAAGAGGGGGCACTTTGGACACAGTGAGAGACACGCACAGGAGAACATGTGAAGATGGGAATTACGCTGCCACAGGCCACATTACTACCAGAGCTAGGAGAGGGGCCTAGAGCAGTTTCTTCCCTGGCATCTCCCAAAAGGGAGCATGGCTCAGTCAACACTTTGATTGTAGATTTCCAGCCTCCAGTACTATGAGACAATGCACTGCTCTTTTTCTGAGCCACTCAATTTGTGGTACTTGGTTACAGCAACCCCAGCAACGTAATACAGCCATAATTTTATTATTTCCTGGATTAGGATATACTACCACCATGAAAGTGGCTATTCCTTAAAGTGGCTGAATTCGAATGAAAAGTCCACTTCTCAAACTCAAGCCTTAAAATTGTCAGTTAATATCACCTTCCTCATTGGTTGTAATGTCTGAATGTAAATTGAAAACATCAGGTGTCCTGAACTTTCTAGATAGTCTGTTATTAAACACTGTGTCCACTGGATAGCTGAATGACTGACAGCAGGTTTTGGTTTTCAATGGGATGTTGTAGTGACTAAGTTCTAAATTATAATTCCAAATTTTTTAGGAGAGTTTTATGTGCACAAATAAATTTCCAAACTGTTGCCACTGCAAATGATTTAAAACTGATTTTTAAGTAACTTATTTTTCTTCCATTTAAATGGTGTTTTTATTTGTCTTATTTAATCAGTGCATGACTTACTCCATGTCTGGGCTCGGAAAGTTTATGTAATAAGATACTTTGTGGAGTGGAAGTTAGGCTGGCTCTGGGTTGCTCAGCCTATCTTTAAGTCATCTGGAGTGTGTTGAGCTAAGAAAAATGTATTAAAATTTATATCATTACAAATCTAGAGTTATTATTTCTTTCACTAACAAAAGAGCAAAGAGAGTTATTTTTATTTTTATGGTTTAAATGCTAAATTATTTAATCTTTTAATGTTATTTGTAAAATGTTTGGCCTTGAATGGAAATTTTCACTAACTTGGTTAATAAAGGGGATTTTTAACCACTTCGACTCATATATACCAAACTATACACAAAATAAGATGATGAATTAGGAAGGAAATGCTGTTAAGAGAATTACTATAAGCATGAGGAAACTATTAGCCCAGGCTTTTCAGTAGTCTAAAATTCTGAGATTTGATTTTTAAATGATGAAACATCCAATAAGCCAAATGACTCTGCATAAACATATACATGGAATAAATTATTCCAAATGAAAGCATGGATACTATTTGTTCAGCTGTTTTAGTGGTTGGAGCGTGAGGAACAAAAGCTATTATTGTTCAATGTATTTTTTCACAGGAAATAGACAGTGGCAAACATACAGTAGTTCAACACATGAGATCAGAGACACGGTTTTTATAGTAAACCAAGAACAGATGTTGGACCGATTCAAGACCTTCACAGAAATTATTAGTTATGTTTGCCTTTGAAAGCAAAGTAAGTTTATAGAGACTCACATATCTGATTATATTAAGAAACAGACAGGTTTTCAAATCCAAAGCTTTAATTCATTCAAGCTAAACGTTTCTACTGCATAAATTTTAAATGTGCTACTCAACACTATTGCAAATAATTACAATAGGTTCCATGTTACCCTATGCTTTCAGAAGTATGCTTACTTTTGAAATATATAAAAAACGACTAAGGCCTCACATACAACCTAAGTAGCCCCATTCACTAAAAATCACATAAAATAGGATTTATGCTGCAGGCGAAAGTCACTATTTACTAGCAATCACTGAAATCAATTGATTCACATCCACTAAAAAAAAACCCCAAATTATCTAGCTAACTGAAAGGCATATTTTTGAAGGTTGAACTAGAAGCCAACAGGGGCCTTTTTACCTATATGAAACACCTGTGTAAAATATTTTACTTCATCAGTCCCTCTATGTTATTGATCCCTGAACTTCAAACTTTCCATTGCTCCCCTTCGGCTTCAAGATCTCCATCCCTCTCACTTAGCTCGTATTCCATAGAATATAATAATCCTATATAATAAAAGGCTAATAGGCAAATTGTCCCCTCGACCAGGAGTTCAACCAGGAGACGGGGCCAGCCAGCCAACAGCCCATGGCCCCTCCCCCCAGCTGGCCTCGCCCCCGATTGCCTCCACCCATGCACGAATTCATGCACTGGGTCTCTAGTACCATGATAATCAATCCTTAAGGGATTTCCTCACTTTCTGTGTTTCTTCCCACTCTGTAGCATGCTTAGGCATTGTCATACCTGGATTCACACCTGTTTAAATCCAATACTTTAAATTTATATCTGTACCCCCAATTGTGATTGGAAAAAATGCCCGACTGTGCTGATCAGCCCTATTTTAAATGTATGACCTCTAACTTCAGACAGGCTCCTTAGTATTGCCCAACAATCCTTTTCTTAATCAGTTCACTCTCCTAGGAAAGATTTAATATCTTTTTCATTCTGCTATAATTTACAGAGGTCCTTCCCTTCCACACAAAGACACACTTACAACTTCCATTGGTGACCTTGCTCTGACCTTACTGAGAAAATTGAAGCAATCATTGGTGACCTTTATAAAAATCTCCGTCACCAAATCTACCAAATTACCTGAATCTCTACCTACATATGCTACCTTTTTTCCTGTTACATGCAATACATTTTCTTTACTCCTAGGTAAGGCTCAACCTTTAAACTTCTGATGGATACTATCCTCTCTAGCTCACACCAAACTGGCACATTTCCTTTCTGTGTGTGTGTGTGCCATGGGGTGTTCTCATCAGCATAGATACAAACTGATCTCTTCTTTTAAACATAAATGAGTTCATTTTAGCTACTTCTGCAACTCTGTGCTTCCACTTACATCAAAACTCAAAAAAGTATTGTCTATTTTATGATATGGAAAATATGCCTTGGTAAAGTTGTTAAAAAGGTATTATATAGCCCTTGCTGGTTTGGCTCAGTGAATAGAACATCAGCCTGCAGACTGAAGGGTCTCAGGTTTGATTCCAGTCAAGAGTACATGTCCGGGTTATGGGCTTGATCCCCAGTGGGGGGCATACAGGGGGCAGCCAATCAATGATTCTCTCTCATCATTGATGTTACTTGGTAATTAGGATTAATCAGCCCATCTAGTATATTCAGCCTTTGTTACCTGCTAATTCAGTGTCACGAGAAGCCCACATCTGGGTGACCATCTCAACTTCCTACTTCATAGAACAATTGTTGCATACTCTGGTGGAAGCATTGCTCTCTTGGGAACTATAACCACCAAATATGCAGAGTCTAGTATTTGAGGAATTCAGGCAAAAAGTTATTTGTTGTTTATAGCTGTAGTAGAGAGAAGAGTCATGACCACATCTACCATGTTGTCCTATGTATTCTGACTATGAAAGAAATATCACCCTAAATGTAGGTCAACAATTTGAAACATATACTATAACCTATATGATAGAATCCCCCTTTTAGGTGTTATCTTATGACTGACATCAGATCAGTCTTCAGAAGGTCATTTAACAATTCTATCCGGCAAGCATTATGTGAGTGATGGAGATGATGGAAATTAAGGCCAACGATTTCCATGGGCATAAGCTCACTACAACATTGTTTTTTTCTATGAAATTGATTAATTGGTCCCAGAAACTTTTGTTGGTGTAGTGAATAAAGCAGTTTGTAATGGATGGTGATGCTGGCAGAAGCATTGTGAGCCAAGAAGGTAAATATTTATCTATTACATTTGTCTATTCAAGGGAGAATAGGTTTCCTCCCATGCCATATGGAAGAGGTCAAATGTAACCAACCATCAAGCAGATGGCTGGCTGGTCTCTTCAGAGTATTCTGTCATATTGAGGGCTTAACATTGGTCTCTGTGGTTGGCAGGTAAGCTCTCCATAGTAGTAGTAAGTAGATCAGTCTATTCAGGGGAAATTTATTAGGTTGAGATTATGTATTTTTTATTTGTCTTGAGCCCTTTCATAAGGTATGAATGTCTGGGGAAGAGGCCAACTGACATCTATACAACATATCACCTTATGCATATGATTATTAAGAGCCTAATTTTTAGCAAATTCCCTTTCATAAGATTCCACATGGAACATCTTCACACTCTGTGCCTATGGAGTGGTCCAGTTACATCTCTCGGCCACAACCCACTGGCCACCTTTTACTTTCAATGTTGTTCTTTCCAAGTTCTTGACCATTAGATCAACTATTAGTCATTATTCGTAAATTAGTGAAGAGCTATACTTCTAGTAATTTCCACGGCTACCAAGTAAATGTATTTCATGAACTTTTTTCCTACAGGGAGTGTATCTCTTCATTGATGTCTTTAAAAAACACATCATATTGGGAATATAACACTACAATAATCTTCAAATGACACCAGCCTATTTCTAAGAACTATCTGTAAATTATTCCTGAGTTTTTTTCTCCTTTAACTAATTATAAGGAACTTCTAATGAGGACATACATATAGATTGATGGGAGGAAGAGTAGCAAAAGGAATAGATGTTGTAGGTATATGAGCCACCTGCTCATACCAATTACTTTTGCCTTCAGAACTGCCCCAGACACACATACACACACACACACACACACACACACACACACATACATGCAGGAGCGACCTGTCACCCAGAAATAGCAAATAAGCAATTTGTCTTGAGCATTCCTGAAAGATGTATATATAACATGTAGTTATATAAAATATTTATCTAACAAAATAGTTTCTACATTTCTCATTGTGTAACTGGTCACATGGTTGTAGTTGATATTTGTAACTTCCTTCTTTTAGTATCCATTCCACATCAGTAATACCCAATTCATTATCATAACTTAGAATGCATGATCACTTGATGTCCTAGACCAGGTGTTCAGTCTTTACCAAGACCAATGAACAAATGAAAAGTTATTTCCCAAAAGAAGGATACTTTTCCTCAGGGCTTTGCTCCAAATCCCTGGGACTAGGTAACATTATTCTTTAATTGATGCTTTCTAGATCGACTCACCATGGACACTAAGAATATCATTGGATCTTCAGGGTCCCAAGGTGCCCGTGGCAGAGCAGCTTGGAGTATGACCCATAGCTGCTGCTCTGGAAATCTATGGGTGACTCAGTAAATGAGTCAGACCATTACTCCAACAATGACTGATGTTCTCTTCATCAGAAGCACTTCAAGTATCAGGCCTGGGATTTAATAGTAGGTGATGTAATAAATACATAACTTTTCCATTTACTTTGATGAGAATATACTCTAAATAAGCGGCCCAAATTTTTGGTGAGGTGTCAGGCCTCTGAACTTCCCATCTTGTTCATTTCCTTCCTTCAGGCATAAAAGTGTCTTATTAAGGCATCCAAGTACCTGTTCATAAGGCCTAATCATTATAATATAACCAATATTGAAATAATGCAGGATGTCAAAACAATTACAGTCTCTCCAGATTGCTTTATGGCAGAGAACAGAGAGGAAAACCAATCCTAAATACTTTCAGAAGTATACTGTCCATCCTTCTAGGTAAAAACAATTGCTTCTGGCAATATTTATCCATAGGTACAGAGAAAAAGAAGCAGCCCTAGATCAATGACTGTACATCAGTCAACCAAAGTTTTAGTGTTTTGATCCATTAAATATATCATTTCTGGATCTTCGGTGGCAATTGAATCACCTCCTGATTAAGTTTGCAATGGTCCTCAGGTGTTCCCCAGGACATACTCACTTTCTTCACTACCTAATCATACCAGGTAAATGGGAAGTGTGGACAAAATAACTTCCTTCCCACTCATTCCTCCAGGTCCCTCTGGGAAACAGTATCGCTATAGGTGTGCTGGGCTTATACCTCGTCCTCTCCGGAATAAGGGTCGTTAATGCACTGGGAGCCAGTGTGGGAATTCTGCTTATTGCTCAGAATGTCTATTCCACTTACTGCTCGAGAACTGAGGAAATAACCATGCGGCGGTTCTGCTTCTTGGAAGCTGAATATAGACTAAAACCCTATGTATCAACTAATCCGCCAAAAACTCTGTGTTGACAGTTCTAGTATGACACAGCTCCATATAATAGTATCATTTTTTTTCCAGAGATTGCATTAGTATATCAACAAAAACCCACATGAATAATTATATTTAACTAATTATATTTAATTATTTTAACTATGAATTTAAAACAAAATATTCTACTTACTACATATATCATTTGACTTTGTTTTTCTGAAAACAAAAACAAATATTTTAATGAGCTTGAATTCTGTACCACAAATTAGGTTTTCAAGTAAAATTCTCAATGCATCTGGCAATCAATCTTATTCTAACTATATTGGAGTTAGTGCTGGGTAAAGTGATGATATACAGGGAAAAAAGTGCCCTTTGATGTCATATTTTGGAATAGAAAAAGTAAATGAATTATGAGAAAGATAATGTGAAAGAACTGGGAGGTAACTTTTAAAATGCTTTCAGTTTTCATGGCTGGTGTGGCTCAGGGGTTGAGTGTCAATATGCTTTAGTATCAAATTTTGTATCAGAAAAACACAAATACTTTAGAAAAAATAGACAATCTAATTCAGACTGTGATCCTTAAAAACATTTTGATGATGGAAATATTTTGTTTCCATTATATAAATTTGAATTAAAATTCATATACCTAGTAATTTAAAAACTCTAGACAATAACAAAAGATTATATAGAAAACTATCAGTTATTCAAAGGACCATTCTATAAAGACTTCTTCCATTTAAAAAATATTATGGATAAATTAAATTATATTTTCCCATTAATCATCACTATTATTTGAGAAATGTATGTTATTAAAAAATAAAATTTAATTGGAAGATAATAAATATAATACCTAAAAAACTATTAATGCTATTTTGGGACATCTGCCTTTATGCATTCAATAAATATTCCAGAGTTTTACATAAACAGAAATATTAAAGTAAAATATCATAATCTAGTATTTAGAGCACTATGAACATGTAAATAAATTCTATTGTTTTCAATTTATGAGAAAATTATTTGTATATTAAGTATATGATAATTGAATCTGCATTAATTAATCTTAAATATAATGTTTATTAACCTTGAACATTTTAAGATATAAATAAAATAGAATATCACATACTTATTTTTTCCTCTTAATTTTTACTGATAGTAATCACCAGACATGAGGTACAAAGGTATGTATTAAGGAGGCAGTGTTTAAATTATAAAAGCAGATGACTACTGAGTAAATACAACAATCATGCCAACCATATCAATGAGAAACTAGCTCCCGAGTATTTGTGACTAGTTAGAGAAGGTCAGCATAATTATTTTTTCCTGAAAAGAGCCAAAGAGTAACCATTTTGAACTTAATAGTCCATGGAGTCTCCTTTGCACTACTCAACTCTACCACTGTAGTGAGTTAACAACCATAGAGACATAGGCATGACTCCATAACTTCAACAAAACTTTATTTTCAAAACAGGCAATGGGCTGAATTTGCTCTGTGGGACATAATTTGCTAACCTCTGAATAGAATAAAAGGAAGCATATCCACAGCTTTTTGAAGATTTTAGAATGATCACTAAAAGGAAATTAGTAAGCAATATAGCAAGAGAGTCCACTATTTAGTTCCAATAGAAAGTCTGGAACCAAGGCTCCTAGTAATTTTAATGCCATGCTTTTTTATTTTAAATTTTATGTATTATCAAAACAAAATGTTGTTTATAATAGCATACATCAACAAGTATCAGCTGATGGCATGTCTATGAGAAGTTCTTTATGAATGAAAGAAAAATTAGCAATTGATTAAGGGTTTGTAATATCACAGTCAACACTGACATAATCAAACCACATTCAGACTTCAAAGTTATAGAACCAGGTGGTTGGTTTTCAGTTAGCATGTGTCTAAGAATCAATGAGACGTGGACCAAAGTAAGCACTTGTGAAACTCTAACTACCAGTATACTTTCCCATCCTATGTGTTATGAACAAAAATGAGGCCAGGAAGCTTTCCTATTCAATGAAAAAATACTTTCCGTAAGAAATTTGTCCAAGAACAGAAAAAAAAATGTACCAGGAATGTGACCTTTAGGTGAATGAACCTTTTTTCAATCTGTTCTCCTCTAGACAGCAGAACTGATGAGTTAGCACCATGAACACCACACAAAGGTACACAACAAACAGTTATAAATGGACAGCAATTAAATGATGGCATCTTAAAATATATAGAAAATCAATTTGATCTTTTCCTTATAAAAGAGATTTCTATGAACTGAACTTTGGAAAAACTTCCAAGTGAAATCAGAACAGGCAACCAAGGATCAAAGAATGTCTGATCATGTCCATGATGGAAACATGGACATGTACATGATAGCAATGAATGGCTAAAGTCGCTTTATCTATGGAATTAGACTTTTAACAAAGTACAATAAAAAATAAATAGCATTGAATTAACAAAATATATGTTTAACTTTATTATTGAAAATTTGAAGGATTATATTTATCCTTCTTCTACATGACAGTATTCAAACAGTGTTTTATCCTAAAATGCTTTTAATGCTAAATTTATGAAAATGTTTTGAGATCACTTCATTTTTCATTATCTGAACTAGAGAAAAAAACATTACTCAGTAGTATCTATTTATTTTGATAACCCTCACCCAAGGACATTCCCATTGATTTTTAGAGAGAGGAGGAGGGAGAAAGAGAAAGAGGCGGGGGGAGATGTGAGAGAGAAACATAAATTGGTTGCCTCCTTCACATGCCTTAACTGAAGCCAGGGATCAAAACATCAACCTAGGCCCTAACCGGTTTGGCTCAGTGGACAGAGCGTCAGCCTGAAGACTGAAAGGTCCCAGGTTCAATTCCAGTCAAGGGCATGTACCTTGGTTGCGAGCACATCCCCAGTGGGGAGTGTGCAGGAGGCAGCTGATCGATGTTTCTCTCTCATCGATGTTTCTAACTCTCTATCCCTCTCCCTTCCTGACTGTAAAAAAATCAATAAAATATATTTTTAAAAAAACATCAACCTAGGCATGTGCCCTGACCAGAATCAAATCCATGACCTTTCAGTGTATGGGATGATTCTCCTCCTAATTGGGCTGCACCAGCCAGGGCAGTAGTATCTATTTGGAAACAAGAAAACTCACCGCAAACTCAAATACTCTATAGCTTATATCTACCCATGTCCATGATTATTACGCTTTTTTGGTTGACGTTTAATGGAACAGTGTTCCTTGTGGATGACGGAGGAGGTGAGTTTTATATGGGGCCTTCCTGGAAGATTGCAGGGCTGAGTAATCACAATAGGCACTTCATTTTTCTTCTCTTTTCTCTTTCCAAATATGCATGTATCTCTGAAAGGATGGACATAGAGCAGAAGGGACAGAGATGTCTACGGAACAGGAAAGGCATGGGACAGAGGAGCAGTTTTCTCCTAAATCATTCCAGAATAGTCGTTCATATTATTCATTCATTCAACAGGTTTGCATTTGACTACAGTCCAGATAGTCAATTCAGGAGCAAACACAATAGATAAGGTTCATGCTTTCATGTGTCTTCCATTCTAGTAGGAAAGACGGCAAATAAACAAGTAAATAAATAAGTAAAGCAAGCACAATACTTTTAAAGAATGGCAAGGGCCCAGGAAATAAAAAGGTTGTGAAATTTAGATCTTCAAGAGCAAAGAGTTATTTGATATTGAGTAGGTAAGTAATGTCTCCACTTAAATTTGAGGGACAAGAAGTTGGGCATTTGTATTAAGATCTGGAGCAGAGAATTCACTGTTTCCAGTGCCCTGTCCCTCATTCTGTCCTGCAATTATATCAAACTCAGTCTGAGTTCAGAGTCTCGTTGCCAGTGTTTCTCTCTTCCTGAAATTGCAGCCTATTAGGAGATCAGTTGGTTTAGAACAATGACATTAGTAGATATGAACAGCAGGATGTATGGAAAAATGAATATTAAATGTTGCTAAATATAGTCAACAACATTGCTGGGAATTGCTGTGCAGTGTTAGGGCCACAGAGATATTAAAGGTGACTCCTAGTTCTTTGGAGAAGGAAGTGGCTGTTGCTATGTACTGAAATAGGAAATATGAGTTGAGGTGACTTAAGGAGCTATGTACTGTAATAGGAAATATGAGTTGAGGTGGTTTGTGGTAGGAATCCTTTATGGAAACTTTAAAATAAAAATCTCTATTAGACATCTTGTCTTCCTGCTGTCTGTCATATTTAACCACTGTTATGGATTACTCAGTGATTCATCCCCATCATATTTCTTTCTGCCAACATCACAATTTGGCAGCAGGGAACTCTGTCCCTTTCCCAAGCTCCAGCTGTTTCCTGACTAATCTATGCTGGTCAGCACATGGCATGCCGGTCGACACATGACAGCCGCTATATTTGGTTGAGGCATGACCTAAGTTGGAACAATCAGGCTCAAGGAAAGATCACATACTTCATAATCAGAGGGAAAGACACTCTAGAATGCTTTAACGGGGATGACAGACTACAGAGAAGGGGGAACATATTGGTTCTCGATGCAACTGAATCAACAAACTCTTGAGCCAGGCTCCACCACTGCCCCTGGCTTCCTGTTATGCATGATATTAAGCTTCTCTGTTGTCAAATCCAGTTTGAATGGGGAATTCTGTTACTTGCAGCCAAAAGCCTCCATGCTGACATAGAACCCCTAAGATATGAAAGCAATCTGAGATGGGGTGGTCATTTGTCTGTCTCCAAAGGGCATGTGTTTGGACACATAACAGGTGATAAGAATATGAATTTTAAAGCACCATGATGGAAACCAGAAGATATATTTTGCATGCCTGGACTCAGCCATCCATTAAGAACCTATGCTTCCTCTTGACTTATTTGTCAAAATAATTTTGTCTAAATAGTATAAAATAGAAAATTTGTGATCTATATCATTTATGTATAACATTCATTATTGTAAATTTAGGGGGAAATACATCATACCATATCACGAATTTTTTTGCACCAGCGAAAATAAAGTTGCTGTTAACAACAATAAAAGAATATGTTTTAATTGTACCAAGAATGTGAACCTGGGTATAAAAATTGGCATTTTTTCCTAGGAGGTGGATTATTTCCCTCTGACTGAAAGGCGATTTTTATTTCTCTAATTCAGTGTATCTTCACCCCCTGCTACTGACATTCCTGATAATTCCTGATTGTAAAGAGCTGTCTGGTGCCTTCGGAATGTTTATCAGAACCCCTGACTTTCACCCATTAAATATCATGGAAATTCCCTCCTCCCCCATTTGTGGCAACTAAAGAATTCTCTGGATATTGTAAAATAAATCCCAGGTGCCAAAGTTGTCCACCTTTCTGGGTTAATCCAGAGCACCTGAAGAGACTGAGTTTCTGGTAACAAATTGTGACTTTTATTTTTCTTGGTGCCTCCAAACACTTTCTCATAGGCCCCATTTCAGAGCAGTTTCTTAAAAGTCACCCTGAAGAATGGAGTGAACAAGGACAGAAAATCGTGACTGTACCTGTTTGGTTCAAATGGTGTATGAGCTGACGGAATATACTCAAGGCCTCAGACTGATTGTTTTAACAAGGTAGAGGTGGCAATCCCACCTGCACGCCACACATGTCTCTGCCAACATTCAATGCAAGTCTCAGGATAGTCACTCTAGTTCCAAAGACTGAAGTGCAGTATAATGCCAGATGCATCCACAGCACAGGTGCCACCCCTGGGGAGGTAATCATTTCAGAATCTACCCTGATGTAATGCATTTGCAGCCTCACAGTTTGAGAGCAAAGTCAACATTCAGGAAATTATAGCTCTGCCAAGCATGGACTTGTCCATGTTATTGAAAAAATATTAGGCTTAATACTTGCAGGCACAACCTGTGCACTAAGGCATTATTTTTTCTAAAAACTATTTCTTCTATATATTTTAAAGGATAAAAACCTACTTCGTAAACCAGTTAATTCTAACTTTTATCATATTCACCTATGGCCCTATAAACCCAACTAACAAATAAATGGTCTATTTAAATTGACAGTAAAAGTGACACAAAGAAAAATTACTTAAATCTATGGACTTGTATGTGGAGATGCAGACATCTCCATTTTCATTATTAATTTCTTCTATTTTTGTCTTCTGAATGGTGTCCTTTTATGAGAGATCTGCAAGGTCACAAAATGAAAAGATAAAAGTCTACTTCTGTGAAATCAGCTCAGAAATTTCACAAAAAGCCATAAAGTAATAAATCATGACTCAGAAAATGTCAGGAAGTTGAAGTAGTATTCACCTCATTTGAAAGTACATCTTGTTCATTCTGAGAAGTTGTAACAAGGCTTTCAGTTCTGGCTTAAAATGGACCGTTTTTCTCCTCCATTTCTTGGTATACGTGTCATGGAGCTATTTATTTCTGTTCTTCCTCCTTTGATTCTTATAGAAAACTCTTTTAATGATAATCTGCTAAAAATTTAGAGCCATCAATAGCTATATTTTGTGTAGAAAATGTAGCATAGTCCTATTATTTTAAAAATGTATTCATAGCTTGAAAGTCTAGTACAAAGGGTTTCTTAAGCCTACAAAACAACTTTAATAAAAAATAGTTCATTATATTTTTGCAATTGCTATATTTTATATGTCTAATACAGAATTTACAAATTATTTTAACAGGGATTTTAAGTAATGAATTAAATTCAGATACCTTCTATACATTGTCTTTCTCTTATTTAACATTTGACATTAGGTCATGTTTTGTCCAACTAACCAAAACATGAGAGTCTTTAAGCCTTGAGTGATCCCTGAAGAGGTGTAATATATGATCTTCATTTCTTATTAATTCTTGACAATTAATAAAATGAGAAACAAGAAACTTAAGCGGGATATTAAAGAAAGATTTTAAGAAAAAAGTGAAATTTCAAAGATAAATAAGATTTTAATGGTAACAGACAGTCTATGGTATGTGGGGTGTGTGTGTGTGTGTGTGTTTGTGTTACATGCATATGTGGGAGAGGGATGTGGTTAAGGTGGGAGAGTAAAATAAAATTCCATTTGGAAAGTCAAAGAAAGGGGGAAAATTCTAATGTAGCAACAATAGCAATATGGAATAAGATTGGAATAATTGAGTGACATTGGTAACTGAATGTATATAGGGTAGATGAATTGACAAGGAATACTAGGTTTCAGAACCTATTTCCTTCTGCTTTGTTTGTGAAAATGAGACAAAGAAAGTCATTTACTGGGGAGATGAGTGGGGAGTTTGTTTTAGATTTCTTGCATATTGAGTTTAGGCAACAGTGATATATCTGTTATGGATATATGGTTATGGATGATTATGGATAAGAAATGGTTGTACATAAGTAATAAAAATAAAACTGTAATGAAGATTCTTTTCTTTCAAAATTATTTAAATGCTATTATTATTTCATAGAAAACTATATCAATGAAGGTAAAATCTCTCTCTCTCTCTCTCTCTCTCTATATATATATATATATATATATATATATACACACACACACACACACACACACACTGAGTGTCCAGATTATTATGACCACCTGATATTTGTAGGCAAATTAGCCGTACACTGCATCGTATGGGATATGGAAGCCGAAGGCCTGTTAGAACACCTTTGCTGTCTGCAGTTACCAAGATAAAACATCTGCAATTCGCACAGGAACACAAGGATTGGACCGTCGAGCATTGGAAAAAAGTCATGTGGTCCAATGAATCACGTTTCCAGTTGCATCATGCAGATGGCAGAGTGAGAATTTGGTGGAAACAGCATGAAAGCATGCACCCCACATGCATGAGTACAACCCTTCAAGCTGGTGGGGGCAGTGTTATGGTTTGGGGCATGTTTTCCTGGCATGATTTGGGCCCTTTAATTTGTGTGGAACAATGTCTAAATAGCACAACATACCTAAGTATCCTTGCTGATCAAGTTCATCCTATCATGTTGATTGCGTATCCCAATGGAGATGGCTTCTTCCAAGACAATGCGCCATGCCACAGTGCTTGTATTGTGCAGGAGTGGTTTCAAGAACATGAGGGAGACTTCACCTTGCTTAGGTGGGCCCCACAATCACCAGATCCCAATCCAGTTGAGCATTTGTGGGACGAAGTTAAAAGAGCTATCAGGCAGCTGGTTCCACAACCATCAAATCTCACAGAACTGGACAGTGCTATTCATCAGGCATGGTGTCAGATTCCTCACATCACCTTTCAACATCTTATGGAGTCAATGCCAAGAAGAATCACCGCAGTATTGAAGGCAAAAGGTGGTCGTAATAATCTGGCCACTCAGTGTATATATTTCTTGTACTGTAAGATTTGTTCTTTTGTAAGGATAGACTAACTGAAGTTCATGGGACACAGATCAAGATTGTCTGGAAATGCCAATCTAAGTCCTGTGGAAGTCAAAGGCCTTATGCATGTTTCCTATGCATTCTTCAGTGGGAGAAACTTGACTCAGATTCTCATATCATATGAAACATTACCTCTAGGGTCCTTCTATACATATTAGTCACTGTGTCTTTACTCCTAGTTCCCCAATGAAACAGGAATCGTTATTAGTATTGAGTATAGATTTTATTTAGTATTTTGAAGGTACAGAAAAGAGGAGTTTACACTATAATTGTAAACAACTTCATTAATAAATCCAGGTCTTAAAATTTGGCTTTTTTGAAAAGCATTCTAAAAATGTATATGATAACTCTTTACATTGTAGAGAAACCACATTTATATCACCTTTCTGATTTCTCTGTTCTCCATCAGATCTCTTTCAGTAGTATTAAAATTGATACTTTAAAAAACCTCTCCTAATCCTTTCTGTTTGAGCCATTTAACTATATGTATTGGTGTCACTTTTCACCTCAACTGGTTTATTTTTTATACAAAGAAAATCTATTTATTAAAAGCAATATAAGGGATGGGAATAATGTGAAACAGTTCAAAACAAGCTTTACTGATAAATTCTAAGGACACCTTTAAAGGGTGTATCAGTACTTATTTAGAAATATTTAGTTCAAAGTCTATTAAATGAACCTCAAAGCATTTTATTAATTTGCAATGGAACCCTCCCACTAAATTATGATACCATCTTCAATGACTGTGATAATCAAAAAAGCTGAAACACACTTAGGAGCCATTCTGCAGTGGGTGGGACCTTCCTTTGAGAACCAATTAATGAAGAAAAACACACGATAGCTTGCATAGAATCCCCATCCTCACTGCCCATCTCAGAGGTCACCTTGGATGAAAAGCAAAAAAGATGATCTTCCAAGAAAACAAAAGTCAGGGAAGGCAGACTGGTGGATAAAGAAATTTCTCCACTGCTAGGAGCAAGATATTAATGTTATCTGTATTAACTAGATCTCTGGCTCTTCCTGTTTTATTGACCATATCCTGCCCGGTCTCCGTTCTTGTGTATTGAGAGTAGAAGGTACTTTAAATTGTCATTGTCCACCTGGTGTTAGACAATAATAGACTATGTCTGTATATGGCTGAAAGGAATGCATAGTTACTGAGAGGTCCTAGACTTGCAGCTGAATTCTCGTAAAGTAGATCTTTTATGTTATATTACTTTGGGGAGGGTGTGAGTGCACTTTAGAAGGGCAAAGAACATTTTTGCAAATGGTTATACAAGAAAAGGAGTATGTTTGGATGTTGGGTAGTCAAAGTGATGAGCCATTATAGACATGTCTATCTGTTTCCTAGTAACCACTTCCCATTTATTCCAATAACAGTCTGTGGTTGGAGTTTGTTTCAGGGGTTTGTTCCCTTCTCATTTCCTGTTATATCATGTGAAAGGGGTTGGACTCCAGAAACCATATTCTTGGCTACAGGAATGTGCAGATAAACAAACGAGACTCACAGTAGAAGAGGAAACATGGCTTCCAGGTTAGAGAAAATCACTCTATTTATGATGTCCTAGAAGCTTCTAGGAAGACCCGCTTGATTTGAATTGGGTTGTAGAAATGTGAAGACTGATAAGGCTTCAGACACTGTCAAACCATGTAGGAGGGTTAATAACTGCAGAGGAGCTACTGCACATAGACTCATGAAGCAAACCCAGTGAAGGCAGAACAGAGATGGAGAGAAACTGGATTTCTGGCCTCCTGCAGGGGCCGCCAAATCAAGCCACATTTGGCAACACGTATACTTCTGAGATTTCTGTTGAAGGAGCTAGTATGACCCCTTTGTTTATTTTTTAAATATATTTTATGGATTTTTTACAGAAAGGAAGGGAGAGAGATAGAGAGTTAGAATCATCAATGAGAGAGAAACATCGATCAGCTGCCTCTTGCACACCCCCTACTGGGGATGTGCCCGCAACCAAGGTAAATGCCCTTGACTGGAATCGAACCTGGGACCCTCGAGTCCGCAGGCTGACACTCTATCCACTGAGCCAAACCAGTTAGGGCTGACCCCTTTATAATTTAAGTTATTCTGAGTTAGATTTTGATAATTTTCAACTGTGAGAATTTCAACTGATGCAGCTGCTACTGGATCTTCTGGAAGTAGAAAAAGTAGGAATATGTGGGAGAAGCAAAATTGTCATGATGCTGGGACACATCACCATCCTTGAGGAGGATAACTTGCAGGTTGCTTGACTCGTCCTCCCTCCTCCTAATAAATGTTAGTAAAAAGTTACTGATGGGCTCAACTACTAGCCTACCCTCCTTCTCCACTGCCTGGCTTCTCCCCCACAAGATAAAGCTGAGTGGCAAAGGGGTGGTGTTGCAGGTGTACTGGGTAGGCAGGGAATGTGAGCAGACATGGCTCTGAATTCATAGCTTTTGATTAGCAGAGCCATTCTGTCTTTATATGTTTATATATTTACTAGAGTCCCAGTACACAAAAATATGTGCACTCGGGCGGGGGGGCGGGGGGGGGGGGTGGGAAGTTGGGTCCCCCAGCCCGGCCTGTGCCCTCTCGCAGTCTGGGACCCCTCGGGAGATAATGAACTGCTGGCTTAGGCCTGCTTCCGGGTGGCAGAGGGCACGTCCAATCCCTAGGTGCAGCCCCTGGTCAGGCTCAGAGCAGGGCCGATTGGGGAGTTGGGGCGCCGCCCCATCATGCACAGAGCAGGGCCCATCGGGAGGTTGCGATGCCACCCTCAGTCACGCTCAGGGTAGGGCCAATTGGGGGGTTGGGGCACCGCCCCCTGTCACACTCAAGGCAGGGTCGATGGGGAGGTTGTGGCGCCACCCCGTCACTCACAGAGCAGGGCCCATCAGGGGGGTTGGGGCTCCTTCCCCTGTCACACACAGAGCAGGGTCGATCAGGGGGTTGGGGAGCTCCCCCCTATCAGGCACAGAGCAGGGCTGATCAGGGGGTTTGGGCGCTGCCCCCTGTCACGCTGATCCCGGTGCCAGGAGGCATATTACCCTTTTACTATATAGAATAGAGGCCTGGTGCATGGGTAGGAGCTGGCTGGTTTGCCCTGAAGGGTGTCCTGGATCAGGGTGGGGGTCCCCACTGGGGTGCCTGGCCAGTCTGGGTGAGGGGCTGAGGGCTGTTTTCCGGAAGCGGGTAACTGAAGCTCCCAACCTCTCCTTGTTTTCTTTTTTTTTTTTTTTTTTTATTCTGGGCCAGCTTTAGCTCTGAGGCCTCGCTGCTGAAAACATCGATACAATGTTCCGGTCCTGCTGGCTTTCAGTCCGGCTGGTTTCTGGGGTTTTGTTTAGCTTCTTATTTGCAACATAGTACATAGTTGCTTAGAGTTGCAGCTGAGAGGCCGGCAAGTTAGGCGGGGAACGTTGGAGTCCGCAGTCACTGAAGCAAGCAAGCCTCCCTGCTCGCTTCAGTGCATGGCTGCTGGCCACCATCTTGGCTGACAGTTAATTTGCATAAGGATATGCTGATTAGCCAATGGGAAGGGTAGCGGTTGTATGCTAATTACCATGTTTCTCTTTTATTAGTGTAGATACCCCAATAAGTTTCATTTGAGTGTCAAAGAGCATTCAGTTACTTAAAATATGAGAGTTCAGAATAAAACTTATGACAGCTACTCTATACAAATTCTGTAATACTTAGATGTCCATTTTGCAGCTAAAGACTGACATCTAAGTGCTTGAAGATTATAAAACCAGGACATTCAAAGACGAACTAAGATGATGATCTCTTCTAACCTGTTGGGATATGGACGGAGCTATAAAATGGCAGAAGTTGAAGCTTAGGCTTTAGTGATACAGTATCCACATTTTCTCATTGCCTCATTCATCTGAATCACTTTGACTTAACTGCCTCTTAGGAAAATTATCTCTTACACACAATTTAATCAATTGTGAACCAACTTGAGGATACTTGCTGGGGAGACATCAGAACCAAATCAAGAGCTATAACAAGTCCAGCTTAGCCTCTCCATACCGCCTCTTTCAACCCTGAATTAGAATGGATTTAACATTGACTACAGAGGCTTTGCACTAAAAATATAAAGCTGGAACCTCATTAGAGCTATGGAATCCACATAAAACTTTATTGAAGTTTAAATACAACAAATAAAAGACCTGAGTTGGAAAAATTATTTTTATCTAATTGAATCCTTGGCTTAGCTTTCCTTGTTTCTTAAAGGCTCTGTGACCTTCCAGTGTCTGCAAATATTCCCATTTTTGCCAAGCTGCAGCTCTTATATAGCCTATGAGTCCGTAGCTCAGGCTTTATTTCTGCTGAGGCTCTTGGCCATCAACATTTGTTGGTTAACCAAGGCCTGAACCTTTCAATTTCTCACAAGGGATGGTGCTATCCCAGGGATCTAGCAACATGACTGAAGCCCTTTCAAATATTTCCTTAAGGTCAGCTCCTAGTTGAATCTCTTGTGCTCTATGTTAATGCCAAAACATTCAATGCGGTGAGAATTTTAATTGAGGGCCAGTAAGTGCAGACATTCTTCTATAGAAATAGCTAAGCATCTATACAAAAACATCTTCTCACCTGGGTCACAGCCCTCTGTGTAGCCTAAATAAAATACAATTTAATGCTTAAACCAGCTCAAAAGAAGTCCATACACTACCAGAGTCAAATGCCTCCCCACATACTTACGTCCAGTGTTCAAAGCCAAAGCCATGAACCTAACCCAAGCAAATTGGTGTAGATTTCGCTCTCCGTATGTCCTGACACTCTGACTTGAACTAATGCCTCCCACCTCCAGGAACTACAGGCCTCCCCCAACAACAGTTACTGTCAGTAGGTAAGAGATACAACATGGACAAACAGAAGACAATTTCTCACAAGGGATGGTGTTCTTACAAGTCAGAGGAAAAGGAAGGGGTTCTGTATGCATGCTCCGATTCTTTTCCAAGCCCACCAATCTTTCTCCCCTGGGAAGAAGTGAGAGAGATTTGGAGGAAGTTCAAAAATTTTAGCTCTTGGGATTACTTTGCATTGAAATCTCTCCACAGTAAGGGAAAAATTACTTTTCTACTAGTAGGGCATAGTGAAAATTAGTTTCAATTCTTTTATCTTCAGCCTTACTGGTTTCGTATTTTAGATATTGTAATGATATAAAGTAATTTGTCAAAATGAATAATTCATATATTTTAAAGGATATTTTATAGGTCATAGAAAAAAATCAGCGATCAAGAAGTCATTCAAAATTCAGCTCTTTTGTAGAAAAATACATACCAATCTCTGAGTCTCCTTGTGAGAAGATTACAAGTTATTTTCATTTTCTACTATCCTTAAATTCAAAGGATATACTATATTATATATAATGTATAAATATTTAAACACTTGCTATATTTATATATTTTTATAAAATATTTCTATATTTATATAAACTTACTACAAAAATTATTTTAAAATTATTGTTTTGCCCAACAAAACTTCTGACAGCTGCCAATATACCAGATATTTCTAATAAAACACACTAAATGAATGCTGACAGGGAAAATAATTTATACAGTTCATCCGGTGGCTCTGTGGACTCACATACTCCTTTACTTATTAACTTGAATTAATTTAATTGTAGTTCATGATGTTTAGCCTCAGGGTGTGCCAACATAATTTAAAATATACAATTAAAAATGTAATACTATTTAGAGTTTTACTTATATGAATAAGTTTTCCTCTCTTACTCTCAAAAATACATTAACAAATATGCAATATAAGAAGAACTTGTTTCACTGGCTGAGAAAATTACAATGTGCTTGCATTGGTTACTATATGATTGCATCATATGAATAACTGATACACACACATTTCACTGAACAGTATGAAATGCAAGCACAAACACAGTGCCATTTAGTTTCTTTAACTTTATACTTCAGCCATTGTGGAATCAAAGTATTCTCAGATATATATTAGTTGGTATACTTTTTTAAAATTTATCTTTATTGTTGAAAGTATTACTGATGTTCCCTCTTTTTTCTCCCCATTGACACCCTCCACACTCCTGCCCCCTCAGGCCTCTACAGCAATATTGTCTGTGTCCATAGTTTATGCATATATGCATATAAATTCTTTGGTTAATCTTTTTCCACCTGCCCCCTTCCCTCTGAGATTCATCAGTCTGTTCCATGATATCTCTTCATTCTCAAACCCTTTTATTGCATAAGTATGTTACTTTCAAATATATGACAATGAAATCACAAATGTTAACATACATAACAAAAATGAATTGAGAGCAACAGCTGTAGTAGATTCAAGATGGCTACAAATTGTTATCCCTTCCATTGAGAGATAGCATATAGAGTTCTCCTCTTGAATCCAGGCTGTCAAGCTAGGTCAATGGAAAACAAATTAAGTGATAATCTGAGACTTGGAATACTATTTTTGGGACTTCTGAGTTTCCATATAGGATGCCTGATTATCCTGAGATTATGTTGGAAAGGCCACATGTAGGCACTCTTCATAGCTCAGTGGGGTCTACTTTTCTAGCTGTCACTGTCAAGGCACAGACATATGGTCAAGCCATCTTGAATCCACCAGAGTGCCCATGTATCAGTGGATCTCATTAACATTCATAATGTCACAAGCGATGGAAGAATCTCCAGGTTGAGGCCTGCCTGAATTCCTGATTCACAATATCATGAAATATACTAAAGTATATTCAACCACAGTATTTTGACATAGTTTCTTATTCCGCTATAAATAACTGGCAAGGAGGCCTAGATATGATCTTTAAGAGAAGGCATATCTCTTACGTCCAGTGTTCAAAGCCAAAGCCATGAACCTAACCTAAGCAAATTGGTGTAGATTTCACTCTCCATATGTCCTGACACTCTGACTTGAACTAATGCCTCCCACCTCCAGGAACTACAGGCCTCCCCCAACAACAGGCATGAGGATTGTGTTTATTGTCAGGGGTACTGTCTAAAGTAGCTTCCAATTTCTAGATCATCCACTTCAGTGATTCTCAAGTCTTTTTTTTTTTTTCCTTTTCCTTTTCTGGCACGAAATAAGTAACAGATGATTTCACCTGCCCCAAAAGATTACTGTTGCCCTGGCCTGTTTTGCTCTGGGTTTGCTTCTTGGTCAGTTGCAGGCTTGATCCCTGGCCAGGTAGGGGCATGTGCGGGAGACAACCAATTGATGTGTCTCTCTCACATCGATATTTCTCTCTCCCTCCCTCTCTCTTTCTCTCCCTCTACCTCCCTTTCACTCTATCTAAAAGCAATGGAAAAATATTCTCAAGTGAGGATTAAAAAAAAAAAGACTACTATTAGTGTCATCTTTTTGGGGACTCCCTCATTTTTAATTTAGATTGTGACTTGTGGGTAGGTCCCAGTGCATTTGTACATACACTTTATCATACATACAACTAGTATATAAAATCTGCACCATTATTGCACTAGATTTTTTAGTTTAAATCTTTTTAGTATATCGTTCACCTTGTTATCATTTTTAACCTTTCGAAGACACCCCATAATTTATGCATTTTGTACTATATTTTTAAAAATTGTTATTTTATTTAATGCTTAAAATAAAGGTGTGAATTAAGCTCCAGTTTTCTAGATGAGAACAAGCAATTAAAAAAAATAAGAGTTTCTCAGGGCTACTTAGCTTTGTGGACAGGATTTAAAAGCAAATCCCTTCTGGCTGGGCTGTTAACCACTAATATTGCCACTGGCCTCAAAACCAATGGATTTCACTTTGCTCTATTATCATATTTTGGTTTTGCAGTCAGTATCTGGTGTGGCAGAAGCGATACAATGGCTTTCTTTCTTTTCAGAAGTCATCTCAAGTTCCTACAAGTCCCAAGCTCTCTGAGTCTTGGTCATGATTGACCAACTTAGTTCCATCTGTGCCAAAATAATTGCAGTTTGCCAATAAGATATTCTTTTTTCTGCCCCCTTGTCTTTTTACATGCTCATTCTTCTGCTTGCATTAATGTTTGCATATTCCCTCCCACGAAAAATTGCTACCTTAAATTGTAGACTCAGCTTAGAAATTATCTTCACAACCTAAGACAATTGGTTGTCTCTCCACTTCCCATACACCTAATTCTCTTCTTCTAATAAATGTATATTGTAGTACATCCTAGTTTATAGGTTGATGTTACTATTAAATGAAATGAAGTATGTCTAGTTTTTATAATAGTTATATTCTTAGAACAGGATATATTGGCCATATATTCTCTCAAAATTTCCTAATACATTCTTAAACATGTCAACAGGCACAGCAGCTAATTAAATATAAATGACTGTTGATATGACATGAATACTGTATTTTTTGCTGCAGTGGAAGATAGCAGAAGGTTGGCAGTCCTTCAAATATTAGCCCCTCAAAAGCCAAAGTAACAGAAGGATGATATTTAAGTTAAGGGAATTTAAAAAATTTTTAAAGATAAAATAAAAATGAGAAGTCATGGATATTGTATTCATTTAGGTCTTATTCTATCTAATAAAGAAGGGATATGCTAATTGACCCTCATGCCATCACAAAGATGGCGGTGCCCACAGCCAAAAAGGAGGAATTATGCTAATTGACTGCTACGCCCTCAAAGATGGCAGCACCCACAGCCACAAGATGGCTGACAGGGGAGGGCAGTTGTGGGCAATCAGGCCAGCAGGGGAGCAGTTAGGCGTCGATCAGACTGGCAGGGTAGTGGTTAGGGGGTGATCAGGCTGGCAGGCAGGTGAGCGGTTGGGAGCCAGCAGTCCTGGATTGTGAGAGGAATGTCCAACTGCCAGTTTAGGCCCGATCCCACAGGGATCCCTCGAGGGGTCCCAGATTGGAGAGGGTGCAGGCTGGGGTGAGGGACACCCCCCCAGTGCATGAATTTTGTGCACCGGGACTCTAGTCCTATATAATAAAAGGGTAATATGCAAACCGACTCAACGGCAGAACAACGTCGCTATGACGTGCACTGACCACCAGGGAGCAGATCCTTAACACAGGAGCTGCCCCCTGGTGGTCAGTGTGCTTCCACAGGGGGAGCACCACTCAGCCAGAAGCAGGACTGACAGGCTGGCAAGCACAGCGGCGGTGGCGGAAGCCTCTCCTGCCACCACCGCAGCACTAAGGATGTCCACCTGCCAGCTTAGAAGAGAGCGGGCCTAAGCCATCAGTTGGACACCCCTGAGGGCTCCTGGACTGTGAGAGGGTGCAGGCTGGGTTGAGGGACCCACCCCACTCTGAGTACACAAATGTCGTGCACTGGGCCTCTAGTACAGCTATAATATTTAAAAAAATTTTCATAGTAAATACAAACACAGATGATGTCTTATAGAGTTGTATACTTAAAACCAGTATGGTTTTATTAACCAATACCACCTCAATAAATTCAATTTTTAAAAAATGTATGGTTAGGTATGTGAAAATATCTTAAATAAAAATAAAAAACTAATTGGATTTAAAAAAAATACAAATAAAACCAGTACCATACACATTAAAACAAATACAATATTGCAAATGATGTTAAGCTGGAGTCAAATATCCATATCCAGTGAAATTATGGTGTAAATCTGTATTGATGCTCTCCAAAGAAACAGAAACAATTATAAGGAATTGGCTCCTGCAGTTATGGAGGCTGAGAAGTCAAATGTTAATCTCATCTAGAAACACCCTCACAGATGCAGCCAGCCTAATGTTTGACCAAATGTCTGGTCCCACAAGAAGACAACCATCTATCTGTGAGCCAAGGAGAAAGAGACCCCAGGAGAAACCAAACCTGTCAGACTTTAATCTCGCACTTCCAGGCTCTAGAACTGTAATATGTTTTTGTTGTTTAATACGTAATACAATACCAGCCTGTGGTTATGGCAGCCCTAGCTACCTAGTGTATATAAGACCACTTACTATACCACTAGAGGCCTGGTGAACAACATTCGTGCACTTGCAAGCAGAGTCCCTCACCTCGGCCTGTGCCCTCTTGCAGTCCTGGACCCCTAGGGGGATATCCACCTGTTGGCTTAGGCTCGCTCCCTGCACAAGGGCAGGGGCAGGTGGACATGCCCCAGGGTTCCTTAGTGCTGCCGTGGAGGCAGGGGAGGTTCCTGCCACCACCACTGCACTCACCAGCCATGAGCCCCGCTTCTGGCTGAGCAGCGCTCCCCCTGTGGGAGCACACTGACCACCAGGGGGCAGCTCCTGCATTGAGCATCTGCCCCCTGGTGGTCAGTGCTCATCATAGCTACTGGTCATTCCACCGTTTGGTCAATTTGCATATTAGCCTTTTATTATATAGGATGTACTATATCTGCTATTGATACACTCTATAGAGTTCTTGTTAATTCCAATCCCTCTTTACTCAATCCCTTGTTATATAGTTGAATAACTTTCTATATTAAAGTTTTGTTGTTTAAATTACTGTGTGATTTCTCTCTCTTAATTGGACCCAGACTGATACAATGTTCTAACAAAGACAGTTTATCATATTCTGTGAATTACATAATCCCTCAGAATGAGAATAAAAGATTTTCAAAATTCCTGAAATTTTCTTTATAACCATATTGAGAACCCTCCGGACATGAGTGAAAATATTTCTTAGACATATCACATCTTTATCATCCACATAAACCCACATGTTTTTATTTGCACATGTATATCTTTATTGTGATCTGTGTTTTATTGCAAAGACATCCAATTTTTTAGTTTAAAGAGGGATCTAGTTTACATTTTTCAATCTTGTCCTCCCGCCCCCCCCCCCCAAATCATTAGAGACATTAATAAATACCCTGGTGAAATCAAGACCAACTATATCTATAACATTGCCATTGAGAAGTTAGATTTTAATAACTTTCACTCAGGATCCATCATTTATTAAATTCCTGTTATTGCTTTGTGTATTCTGGATAAAACTGTGTATAAGAATAATGCATACACTTCTCATTAAAGCTAATATGTAAATAAATTATTATGATACAAATGGGAACAGTACTATAATTGAGGTTTGAGCAAAATTTTATAGGAGAAGAGATTAGTTCCTATTGGTGTGGTGTGGTAGGAGCAGGGGTGGCATATTAATTAGCTTTTAAACTTTAAGTAATGATTCACCAAACTGGGAAAAGCTAGGCAAAGGAAGCATTGACAGATAAGCAAAATAAATAAAAATGTGGCAAATTCTTGTATTAGTGAAAACCTATGTATAAATAGAGATCCCCCGATTGGCAGGGTAGAAGAGGAAGTCACTAAAAATAAGCCTATATCTTTTTTTGTATAAATATCACAGTAGAAAGGATTCCATCAAGCTTTGTTTACATGGTTCATATTTGTGAGCATGGTTGTGGCTAACTAAGAGCATTCTCGGGCCATAAGAGCATATAGAATAGGTATGGAAAAGAAATGTGGGTGCTCACAGGTGCTCTCCTGCTTGTCCAGGAGATTGATGGCCTACACTCTGCCATACACAGAATTTCTCAGTATAAGTTCATTCCTCCAGGTCTTGTTTGTTTGGTTTGCTTGTTTTAGTAGACAGAGTTTAATAAAGCACCTCTGTGTCCTATGGACTCTACATGGTGTTGGAGATAGAGCTGTTAACAAGGTAACATGGTCCCATCCTGGGCAGTTAAGGTCTGGAAGAGGAGAGAGCTTTAGGTTTTTTAAAAATATATTTTATTGATTTTTTACAGAGAGGAAGGGAGAGGGATGGAGAATTAGAAACATCAATGAGAGAGAAACATTGATCAGCTGCCTCCTGCACACTTGCACACCCCCTACTGGGGATGTGCCCACAACCAAGGTACATGCCCTTGACTGGAATCGAACCTGGGACTCCTCAGTCCGCAGGCCGACGCTCTATCCACTGAGCCAAACTGGTCAGGGTGAGGAGAGAGCTTTTTAACAAACAATTACAAGTGTGTAAATGCTGCTAGTGAATATGGAGTCTTAAGAAGCATACTAAACCGTTCTTCCCTAATCCCTTTCCTTCTGTATGAGTGATTTACTCCTGAAGTCCAAAAGTCATGGAATAATTGTCCAGTTCCACTTCTTGTGAATATGGAGTAGTAGGAAACTGCTCAATAGTCCTGCAGAATTTGCCACATTCTAGATTTTGCTATCTGCTTCCCTGAGGTGTGTAACAGTTTTCTCGGACTTTGATAATTTCTTTAAATGGCACTTGGATCTAGAGGCTATTTGTCTATTTAGTTACTCATTTATTTTTTTATGTTTTTAAATATATTTTTATTGATTTCAGAGAGGAAGGGAGAGGGAAAGAGAGATGGAAACATCAATGACAAGAGAGAATCATTGATCTGCTGCCTCCTGCACTCCCCACACTGGGGACCAAGCCCGCAACCTGAGCATGTGCCCTTGCCTGAATCGAATCCAGGACCCTTCAGTCCACAGGCCAACGCTCTATCCACTGAGCCAAGCCAGCTAGGGCAATTACTCGTTTATTTGAAAAAAATCATAGATGGCATTGAGTACTTCCTATGGTATCATATTTGAAGACCCATAAAAGTTTGTTGTTACTTTTTCTATTATGTTAAGATTGATCAGTATGATTAGGTTTAAATTTTTCATCAACTTTACAACTAAGAATTTTCTCAGCCACTAATGATCATTGTCTAAATCCATCATTTTATTGTGGATTATAAAATGGTGGTATTCTATTTCTTCATTATTATATGGTATTCTTTTACTAAGTATTTTCCATTGTCAATAATTTGACTACTCTCAGTTACAGTTTTATAGGAGGACAGAATGAATGTTTCACAGTCTCACTTTATTTACTCATATTCAGAATGTTAGTCTCCTAGCACTCCCCAATAATAACCAATGAGGGTTACTTTTCATATAAAATTATGGTTTAGATTTAAATATTTTTCTGTATTTCAATCAACTCCTGTTCTTTTCACTTTTATGCTCAAATCTGTATTTTGGTTGGAGTGACCCCCTTTGAGTTGGCTTCAATCCTTTTTCTTTCCCAGAAGAAAGGAACACCTGTTTCTAGGACCTTTAAGAAAACTTTATTTCTAGCATTTTGAATTTTTCACTGGGTTCTGCTAATTAATTAATTTGTCCCTGCTATTTATTTATATCTTTATTTTTTTAATTCATCTTATTATTGAAAGTATTCCAGATGTACCCTTTTACCCCATTGACCCTCTCCACCTGCCCCTACCCTAGGCCTTCATCACACTATTGTCTATGTCTGTGGGTTGTGTATATCAGTTCTTTGGTTAATCTCTTCTTGCTCTCCCTCTCCCCCCTTCCTTCTGAGATTTGTCACTCTGTTCTATGCATTCATGTCTCTGGCTCTATTATGTTAGTATTTTATTTTATTTACTAGATTCCACATATAAGTGAGATCCTATGATACGTGTCTTTTTCTGACTGGCTTATTTTGCTTAGCATTATACTCTCCAGGTCCCTCCATGCTGTCTCAAAGGGTAAGAGATCCTTCTATTTTTACAACTGCATAGTATTCCATGTTATATATGTACCACAGCTTTTTTATCCATTCATCTACTGATGGACCTTTGGGCTGTTTCCAAATCTTAGCTATTGTAAATAATGCTGCTATGAACATAGGGTTGCATCTATCTCTTTGGTGTTTTTTTTTTCTTAGGATATATTCCTAGAAGTGGGTTCACTGGGTCAGATGTCTGTTCCATTTTTAATTTTTTAAGGAAACTCCCTACTGTTTTCCATAGGGTCTGCACCAGTCTGCATTGACACCAGCAGTGCACGAGGGTTCCCTTTTCTCTCCTCGCCAGCACTTGTCATTGCTATTTCACATCCCACATTCAGTGATTACAGGACCACAGATGCAGACAGTGATGGCAAATCACAGCCTTCTCAGAGAGCCAGGGGCTTCCATCCATTTGCTATAACCTCAGGAATCTTCAATAGTTTCCTCATTTTCCAATGCAACAAGGTGATCTAGCCTCATCTTGAACATCCATTCCTCTATACCAGCAATCAACCACTCCCCTAAATATCCCTAGTTTTGGGGTAATAATGATATTTAAAGACTGTGCTCTTGAACCTAGGGTGCATATAGGACTGAGCTGGTAATTGCTTTGGGGTCTTTATATTGATTGGAGGTAGAGATACTATTTTTCAGGAGAAAACAAATCAAGCAATCACTGATTTTCAATTCAAATTTAGAAATATAGGTGTTTAAATAAGGTATTGATTTTATATTTATTTGGATTTTTTTTTGCTGACATTCTTGGTTCCTAGACACATTAACATTAATACTTATTTGCTCTATCTATCACTGTATGACAGTTTCAGGATTACACTAACTACGTTATTACTGACACTATGATTACTAAAGACAGCTTATGATTTCCTTGCAGTCATTTATTGTCCTATTGTATAAATCATTTGATATCACTTTTCTCTGTATGGTTAAGTCACTACCCACAGGGAGCCATTTTTAAGAAATTTTGGTTTATCATTCATTGATTATTTATTTTAATACACACACCCCCTCCTTTCTCAGATAAAAGTTTGCACAATCTACGCACAGTTCTATCTTATTTATGTGTGTGTTGACTGGTTTGTTTTGCCGAAGTTTATGTCCTGGAATTCGGCTCATGATAGTCTGCATAGATGATCCTTGTTCCTTTTAATAGCTTACCCCGGAGCGGAGGCACTACAACTCATTCAATATTGATGGTCTCTACAGTGGCGCATTTATTTCCAATAAATGAAATATTTTCAAAAGAGCTATTGCCATGTAAGCATGTTCTTCTTCTGTCCTCCTACCTGATTTGTTACCCTCAACATCTCATTAAAACTGTTTCCATTTCTTTAACATGTTCAAGACCTTTACAAGTACCTCTATGTCTTGTTCCTTGGAACTTTTTCTTATGCCTCCAACACTCTCTGTTGTAACACATTTATATGAGAGTAACTCCACTGCATCGTGCTAACTACTCTCCTTGTCAGTTACTGCGAACAGATGATGAGGACTGTCCTCACCTTCACATCCTCACTGACAACCTGGGTCAACGGTCAAATTGTTGAATAAATTAATTAAAAACAAAGGTGATGAGTCTACTCGAAAATTCGAAGTAAATCCTACCCCTACCTTAAAATGATAAGTAGTAATATGACCGAAACTAACATTTTAAAGAGTTCATGATAGAAGAAACTACTGTGACACTTGCAATAGAGATACGAAGGCGTATTTGTAAAATCTCGCCATTTTCAATATTCTGTCTCACAGTCTCAATATTGTATTCAATTCCACCCACATGAAACAGAAAGCGCTTTTTATTAAGACAGAATTACGTATGAAACATTAGCCAATAGCACGTGCTTGGTTAGCCCAAGGCTTTCTTCTCTTGCTGTTATCGGAGTGTGAAAGTCAAATCCCTCCAGTCATGAATTTATTTTTTAATTTATCTTCATAGTTGAAAGTATTACAGATGTCCCCCCTTTTTCCCATTGACCCCCTCCACCCTGCAATTCCAAGTACAACTTCTAGGCTGTATCATGGTTTGGATTTGAATCTCTCAGCTTCAAGTTCAACACAGTAGTTTTCCCAATCTGTCTCACCCACTCATTTGCAAACCTTCCTCTATGACCTACGCAGCCCACGGCATGAGCTTGCGATGCTGACAGGTTCTTTTTCTTCCACTTATTTTCTGGGGCTTTTCAAGAAATGTTTTAAGTGAGTTTCATGATCTTTTGTGCCTCATAGAGATATTTTAAATTAACTTTTTCAGCATTTTAAAGTTGAGAAAAAATACCACTAATAGCATCATTCATTTTCTTCATTTCATGTTCACCAAAACCTATGTAATATGTAGGATTTCATATCTTGTGCTTACTGCATATTCTTGGTAGAGCATGTTCTCCATTTAGCATAAGCTCTTTATTTGCTGAATGAAATCAATTGTCAGATAAGTTTATGTTTACTTTGTCTAAATGAATGTCTCTATATCTAATTGAGTTAGTCCATGTGTCTTGATAATTAAGCAATATTACTACTATTTAAAATACACAAATACTTATAAATATATTGTACATCACTAATCAGACATTGACGTTTGCAAAGATTAACATGCATTGTTCCATTGTTAAATGTGTTGTGTTTTTAGCTCCTTCCCTGTCCTCAAGCTCCCCCACTCACTATACACTCTCCTCTCTCTCCCTAAAATAAATGTTCTGCTTTTTATATTAAACTAGAGGCCTGGTGCACAGGGGCGGGGTCCCTCAGCCTGGCCAGCAACCAGGGCCTATCAGGGCCACGGGAGGTTGACTGGCAGAAGGAGGGGACATGGGAGGTTGGCTGTGGGAGCTCACTGACCACCAGGGGGCAGCTCCTGCGTTGAGCGTCTGCCCCCTGGTGGTCAGGGCACGTCATAGCGACCGGTTGACCAGCTGTTTGGTCATTCGGTCGCTTAGGCTTTTATATATATAGATTAAATGTATAGGCAAAATACACATTACAGTATAATATCACAAAGATATAGTGAAGTCAGAAGTGTTAACAGAGGAATGTAAGTTATATAGATCAAACTGATTTTGCATGGGTTTCAATAAAATTGTTTTGTTGCCAAAAAATGCTAAAAAAAGCAATCAAATTAACTATTAGGAGAAACACAGATTATAATTCTTGTCACTAGAAATAATAATATTACTAAATAGCTTACATTAAAAATATAATATTAAAATATAGAGACTGTCTCTAAAAGAGATGTGAAATTTCAAAATAATATTTAAAAATCTCACCATGTAGAAAAATGTATTGAATAATTTTCTAAACTGGCAGTTTAGCTTTTATAAATTTCAGTAGCTGTACAAATTATAAGATATTTAAGACATATTAATATATACATATACATCCCATTAGTCAGCTGATAACCTGTACTAAGTGTATAACAATATTATTACACAAGTTAATATAAATATTTCATAGTTACATTAGTGTATAGGTTAACTGATATAATTTCTTAGAAAATACTGATCATAAAATTTAGACTATTTCAAAATAAATTTTGTTTAAAACTCTATAGTTTAAAAAATTGTTTTGCTTTACTTTGTATTCATTTTTATCTCTGCCAGTATAACATAGGTAGGTACTCTAATACATTGACATGCAAGTTGATCTCCTTATGATTCTCTTCACCATATTTATCTTCTCCAAAATTTCAGAGAGCCCGATCAGTGTGGCTCAGTGGTTGAGCATCAACCCATGAACCAGGAGATCATAATTCAATTCCTGCTGAGGGCACATGCCCCGGTTGCAGTCTCGATCCCCAGTGGGGGGGCATGCAGGGGGCAGCCAGTCAATGATTCTCTCTCATCATTGATGTTTCTCTCTCTCCTTCTCCCTTCCTCTCTGAAGTCCATAACATTTTTTTTAATTTTAGAGAGACATTAAATAATAATTTATTGATAAAATAAAGTCTCACTGATTTAAAAACATGTTCAGAAATCACATTACCTACTCAGAATTCTTGATAAAATATGAGATTTTTTTGATGCTATGATGTGTTTTCACCTATGAATTTAGTGCCCTTCATTTCTATCAATGTTTGTAATGCATATAGACAACTTTAAAAGTTATTCTATTCAATTTTATAGCAAAATTATAATTGTTTTCATTGATATATGCTATAAATATAACAATTGAAGTCATAATCACCACTATCAGATCAAAAAGTGTTTTGTAGGAAGTAGAGAAAACCTGAACAGAGAAACATTTAGTACATGTGAAAATGTAAATGTTAAAACATAAAAATATTGAAGAATAGCAATGATAAGAAACAAAAGTTCTGTTTTCACATATAAATTGGGAACGGGGAGTAGAGGCATAAATCAAAACGAATCTTGATTTATTGTGGTATCGCCTGACCTCTTTGTTTTACACCCTGTTTATAAATCCAGAAATCTGAAGACACCTGACCATTAGGCAGGTAGAGGCAGCCACCCACATGTATAAGATCAGTGCGCCAGTTCAAGAAGGAAGGCCTTGCCCCCTCCTCATCACGGTCTTTTCTTGCCCTACTCCTTGCTCTTTCACTGGGATGGCAGATTCAATCCCATCAGGCCAATGACCAGTTCGTGTGCTAGATATTTGGATTAGCCAGGGTCCTGGTAGAAATCAGATGGCATATTCTAAGCGGGTAATTCAGGAGAGTTTGGTATAGTTAAGGGAATATTTACAAAGATGTAGCTGGGGTTTTTTTATTTCTATTGATGAGAGGGGGAGGGGAGGAAGAGGGATCTGTGATCAGTGATTTTTTTTTTTAGATTTTTAAAAATTTACTGCCTTTTTAAAATTATTGATTTGAGAGAGAGAGAGAGAGAGAGAGAGAGAGATCAATTTGTTGTTGTTCCACTTATTTACATTGGTTGATTCTTGTGTGTGCCTTGACCAGGGATCAAAGCCAAAACCTTGGTGTATTGGGATGATGCTCTACCCAACTGAGCTACCCAACCAGGGCTTGTGGCTGGTATTTAAAAAACAAACAAACAAAGGTTGGTAGCAAGAGAAAGGTAGCCCTACCTGTCACTCCTGAGCCTGGTGCTTCTAGGAAGGGGGTGCTGCCAGCACCCAAAATGTGGCTGTGTGGAGAAGGACACTTGAGAAAAGTTGAGAGCTTCAGCAGAGGGCCGCAGCCAACCCACAGCAAACCATCAGGGGTATAAATACTTCACTCCTTTCTCAGACTCTGATCTGCTGTAGATACTTCCCATCGGCAGAACGCTACCCCAAACCTAAGGGCAATGGCGGCTGTATACAACCCATGTGGTCAGTTCCTGCCAGGTAGGAAAGAAGAAAGCTCAAAGGAATCAGGATGGAGAAATGAAAGGTACATAGCACGGCATTCTAATTGATCATTTAAATACAAAGCTAAAAAATAACAGCAAAGAAAGGTCACTTGACTCTAAGCTCATTTATTATCATTTTATAATAGAAATACAACACTCTCAACTCCCCTAGTTTATTATTCTCCATGTACTTATCGGCATTTACCTTATAGTTTACCGATTTAGATTATGATTGTCTTTTTGTTAATATCACTAGGATGTAAGTTCTATAGGGCACAGATTTTTCTGTTTTGTTCACTACTGTGTTCCCAGCATCCAGAACTCTGCCTGGCTCCAAGTAGATACTAAAATCATTTTTTAATAAATGAGTTGGAGAATATAAAGGCATTTTAATACAAAATCTTTAATTTCTTAAAAACTAAAACCTGTGAAAGTAAACAAATTCATGTGATATAAACACTTCACACAAATGGAGGACTGTTTAGGGTTTTTCGTGTTTATAAACTACCTCCGAGTTCAAAGGCAAAAAAAACAAGTGGTTTCTCTTGCATTTGTTTTTCTCTTATGTTTGTATTAATTGTGCACACAGACAACAATTAACGGTATGTGAAATGGACAGCAGCAGTAAGTGGCATCTATTACTCTATTCATTTTGCAATAATCAATATTTACTTGGTTGGAAAAGGCTAGGAGTCCTTTGATCTTTAAGAGCTTCTGTTACTGGCCAACTATTTGACCTTCCAGGCTGTTTTTCCACCTCTGGACTTCAGCTTTACTCTCTATGCTATGAGATTAGTAATCGCTATTTCTCTGAATTGTGCAGGTGACAAGAGATAAGCTATATATCTCATTCCAGGCTCCCACTGTCTCTGTTCTGTTTTGCAAAGGCATATCCTGGACCCATAAGAAGCCTCTGAGACGGTTCCTTGTTTGTCAAGAGCCAAATAGTCCAATTCTTAAATAAGCAGTACCAAAATAAAATCAAATTCTAATTCTTAGTCATCAAACATGCAGTCTGCCATCTTCCCAAGGATCTAGTTAGAGTCAACGTACTGAGAACCACTTTTGTGTTTCTCCAACTGCAACTCTAGGCTGCATCAATGAGGGGAGTCTGGGTTGTACAAATACCCTAAGTTAGATATATTGTCTTTACCTTTTCACTCTCTCTTGCCTATCATGCTGCTTCTTCCCTGCCAAATCCAGGAATGACAGGAAAGAATGACATGCCTTGGTTTACTGTTCGTTATTTCTTACTAACCTTATATTATAATTAGTAAGCCTCCCATTGTTTTTCTCTTTCAAGACATGCAGTTACCCTTCCTCAGAACTCTTGGTTAGTCTACTATCTTGCAAAATACCGTTGGATCATGATCTTATCTGGTTATGATTTTGGACTAAAGGGGCTAATACGTTAGATCTTTTAGTTTTATGCATCTGCTATTTTTCGGGACTGTCTGGTTTTTTCAGTTCCCTGTATGCACTCTTTTCTATTTACATAGAGATAAATGTATGCAGAAAATTATGAACAGATGTGTGCTTAATATCACACTGGTTTATTTGACAAATATTTATTGAGTGGCTAATATATAAACCAGAAACTATTCTAGATGGTTGGGGCATATCAAAAAACAAATTGTCAAAAATCCCTGCCTGCATGAAAATTACAGTCTAGTAAAAGTAGAATCACTGTTTGCTTATACAGAGAAATACATGTGTATCTTTACTGGCAGAGACTACACACTCATATATGTCAAGAGAATCACTCCGGAGAATGGTTGATAAAAAAAGTATTCTTTCCATATTTATTTTAATACATAATATTATCCAAATATGTAACACACCAGGGAAAGATGAGATCCTAAAGAAATTCTAGGAAGGACAGAGATTCCTAATCAAAGGGAATAAAGTCTGTGATGGTGGTTTATTGGCCAGTCTATAAAGGGGAATAAGGAAAAGAGAAATAGAAACATTTAGGACAAAGGGCAGAAGAGGAGTTCTGAACTAAAAATGGACTCAAGACTGAAAAACATTCTAGGAATCAGAGCAGAGCAGAAGCATTTGCAAAAAACATGCCAAACATCTGGGCTGGTTTCAAGACATAACCATTATATTTTGTTCACCTTTAAGATCCAGAGGGCCCAAGGGGGTGGGTCTAAGAGAGACAGGTATAAATGTACAGGGTTTACTAGAACTCTCACTTCCATTATATGATTCTGATCTTACCGGAAGATGGCAGACCTGGTCACATAGAAGGCCCTTATCCCATAAGGCAGAGAGGACACTGTAGGACCATGAATAATTATGCCAGACGACTCCTTTTTCGTCTGGTGATAGCTAAGAAAAAGCATTTTGCTATTTCGTTCTTCTGTGTTTAACGTTTATCTCATCTTCAACAAATAAGGGCTCTGTACACACCCTTTATTTCAATGAGTCTGATCGAATCACAGGTACGAACCTATGAAAAAACTCACACTCCTGGTGGTTATCGTGACACCAGAACTCCTAAGACGTACTCGACACAAACTACATGGGCCCTTCATCGCTACCTATTTCCAAATGCTTTCTTACTGTGAGTAAATTATGACTTTGAAAATATCCAGACTTTTTTCTTGAAAATAAAGGCCTTATTAAATAAATAAATATCTCCTAAAAGGAGCGTGTCTACCCACAAAGAAAAAAACACACAAAAAAACTATAACGAAATGAATCCTTTTCATTTTACCAAGCCCTACTAAAAAACAGGAAGAATCGATCATCATCACAGATCTAAAGTAGGATGTAAATATTACACCATAAAAAAAGTTTTTCTTTTTTTGTCCCCTTGAGAAACAATAGAGGATAGAGGAACTCTGGTATGATGACTCTGAAGCTAAAAAGGAAAGAACATGGCTAACCTTTCTAAAACAATTGTCTTTCCTAAGGGTTTGGTTCTGCCTCTGTGATCATATAATTTTCATGTAGTTTTATGCATTCCCTATGGCTGAATCAACTGCAATATCATTGCATATTAAAATTTCAACACAGAAATGCACAGTTAATTTCCGTGCTTGATATAAAAGTCAGGAAGAGACTGGAGGCAAGATGGAGTAACAACTGAGTTTAATAAAGAGATCAGTATGGCTGAGCAGACACATTACAGCCCTATATCCCAAGACTTCTCTTGTACACACAAAAGAAACCCCCAAAAAACAGTTTTTTCAGAATGCTTTTAGTGAGAGACTAGTTCTTATAAAGCAATAAACATTATTTTTAGTATCCATCCTATTTTTGAAACAATTTTTATCTGGGTCATGTATTTTCAGCAGTTCATTAAGTCTTGAAAGTAAGAATGCACAATATATAAATTGATACCCAAGAATTCTTACCAATAATTTGTCCACTTATGTAAATTTCTGATAGAATACATCAATTTATCCTGGATGTCATCTGAAAACTATATTTGGGGAAAACGGGTATATAAAAAAGTTAGTCTTTCAAGAGTATATATTATACCTATGTCAACATCTTTACATATATAAAAAAATTATCCTTTTCTCAGAAATTATGAAAACAGTTTTTGAAATTGCTAGTCTGTTCAAAAATAAATGTAGCCCGAGATGTGACTCTACTTCGCTTCTTCAGTACACAAATCATTTCAGAAAAACAATTTCTATTGAACACAAACATTTTAGTTTCACTTGTTAACAGATATCTCCTGTATATTCATGGAGGGAATCCTTCTTTTGGATCTTCTATAAAGTGCATTAGATTTAAATACAACGAAGAGTGGAGTGGATTACATTTGTTAAGGCTTTTGAAAATGTATAGTACGACTTACTGGTACTTAGATGTTTCCGTTGATTCAAAGTTACGATATGAGTTTTTCACTCATGCTCACAGTCTCAAAAAAGTGGCATTTCTTTAACTAAGAGGGTATTTCCCTAATGACATAAATACAGAGAGAGCATCCTGGGTACCAAGGAAAAATACAGTGAGGATAGTAAGAGGGGAGGACAAAGATATTAAAATTATTTCTCTCTGATAAAATATAGATGGCAGAAAAAATGGCTGAAGACCACTGAAAATTTTACATCATGAAGCACTAACATCAGTTCTTTTGCTGGAATTTTAAATATCTAGAGAGTGTGTCCTTAAATTGTGGCAAAAATCTAAATTTGCTTTAAGAAATAGTGACCCTGGCCAGCGTGGCTTGGTGGTTGAGCATTGACCTGTGAACCAGATCATGGCTCGATCCCTGGTGGGGACACATGTCCGGGTTGTGGACTTGATCCCCAGTGTGGGGCGTGCAGGAGGCAGCTGATCAATGATTCTCTCATCATTGATGTTTCTATCTCTCTCTCCCTCTCCCTTCCTCTCTGAAATCAATAAAAATGAAAAACAAAAATAAATTTAAAAAAGAAATTAGTGGTATCACTTTACATAAAAAGTAATCAATTAACACAAGTGTTACTATACATTTTTACATATCTGTCCAGGTCTTCATAATTTGACACAGAGGATTATAAATGTTATTTTCCTATGTAAATAAATGAAAAAATGAATAATAAGAAAATTGGTTAGTTACTTCAAGACTAGATTATATATATAGGATTCAAAAAATTGTTCAAAATGATTTTTATAAAGAACTTTGAATAACAGAAAAAACTAGATGACATTAAGTTAAGAAACAAGATACGATATAAATTTTATAAACCAAAGTATCGCAAATGTTCACACAACACACACACACACAATGATTGTTTAAGGTAATTTAATTTCTATTTTATTTATACATTTTAAAATTTTTCAGCCATTCAGCACTGAATAAATACTATTAAAAGAATAAGTGCTAGTTGGTCCGACGGTTGTGGGTTATTGTTAAGAAAAAAAAAAAAAAAGAATAAGTGCTATCTTAAGAACAAAAAGAAAGCATTTGAGATCATTGCCCCCAAGTGCCAAGTGCTTGTATTTATATTCCAATAATCATTACAAGTATTTCTTTAAAAATACAACATTGAAAACAAACTTGGATATTTGGAAAATTCACTGATTAAGAACAGAGTGACTATTTTAAATGCTTCCCTTCTAGGTTTATGTATACTTAAATGATACATACTATTTTTAAGTTATCTTTTTAAAGGAATCAACACTTATTTAGCCCACAGTTTTTCAAATCAAAAGATGTAACTTCTTCTTTTAAGATGAATAAATATTTTATCTTTGAGAAAATTACCTAGAGCCAAGTCTGAGAAATAGTTATGAAGAAACTAAAATATTTTTATGAATAACTTTCAATTAGATTTACAAAAAATAATTTATATTTAGAACTGGTTCTTCTGTTAGATATTACAAAAATGCAAAATTAAAATGTTCTATCAAAACAATTGGGCCTCAGAGAATATAGCCACACATTATAGTGTGGAAAACACTGAGTTGAAAACATAAGGTTCATGCTAAATAATATCATTCCATTACAAATCATGTTTTTATTATTGATAAAATTTTCCTGGAGATGTCATTAAAATTAAAATTCTAAACTTTAGAAATATCCTAGAAATCTCCATTTTCCAGAATGTCTTCAGATTTATTTAGACTATCTGATGGAAATAAGAGCATTGGGTAGCATGCCAATACCATTGCAATAACGAGAAAAACAATATTTATAAATATTCATATATGTGCCTCAACATGGCCCATGGCAATTTTATAACTATTTATCATTTTCCAATAATGCAGAATTTAGAGCATGCACAATATTTCCCC